>NW_021939087.1:1176-2280 GCF_001715985.3 Manacus vitellinus | reverse complement strand
CAGGAACTGATCCAGTCACCCCAATCTGCTGGAGCCTCTTGCTTTTGAGAGTGGATTCCCAGCTAAAGAGTCCTTTATCTTTGGGCAAGGGGAGAAGCTGGAGAGATGTGTTTTCCCCTTCCATGGGCATCGCCACAAAACGCTTTGTCTGGACAGCAGATGGGACAATATTCCCAACCCTTATTTGGACTTGGCTTTGGGGAAGAGCTGCAGTTCCCCGGTGGTGCTGGAACACGGCTTAGAATCACAAACCAAAAAAATTGGCAGGTTTGGATTTCTGGTAGCCATGAAACTGAACTCAGGGAGAAAAATCCAATCGGCTGTGGTGGGGGCTGCACCACTTCCATGCCTTGAAACCCCTGGTCCCAACCCAAAGCCCCACATCCTGCAGAACTTGGGGTTTCTCTGCAGTGGTTGCTGATGCTCTCCCCTCTCTCTTTCCTACAGGAATTTCTGCTGTGGCATTGATGTCTGTCTGTGCCGGGACACACCACCAGGCTGCAGTCATACAGGGAGGTTGTGATGGACGGGGGAGGTTGTGGACATCCCTCGGGAATCTGGGGGGCCAGCTAGAAAGCGTGGCCATTCCCAAGGCTCCAGTAGAGTGGCTTGACGAGCGAGCGGAGGAGGTTCAGCTCCGTTCTGGGCCCTCTGGGAGGGAAGCCGAGCAGGAGCAGCCCTCAGGGGCAGGGACAGAGGGTGGCACCGGGTGCCTGGAGCCTTTCCCACCCCAGTCCCGCGTGGATCCGGGATGCGGGGCCGGGTCCCCCGAGCAGCGCGGGGCCACTTCGCCCTCTGGTGGCGGGAAGGGGGAAGCGCGGCGAGGTGGCACCGGGGCTGTCCCCGAGCTGTCCCCGGGGGTGACGCGGCGACACCCGCCCCGACAGCTCCTGTGTGACCCGTGCACCGCCCCCCGCGGCGCTAAAGGGCTGCGGTTCCCTCGGGCAGCAGAACAGGTGACATTTTATTCCCAAAACAAAGCGCGAACAATAGTTAGCGCGGGACAGACAACGGACCCAAACCTGGTCTGAGATTCCCGGTGGAAGATAAATAAAGGACACAAATAAGCAATAAATCGTTTGATGGAATGAGGATCACAGAGAC
>NW_021939087.1:0-1001 GCF_001715985.3 Manacus vitellinus | reverse complement strand
AGGGGGTGCGGGTGTGTCCCCCCGTGTCACACACCCACCTGCGGCCGCTCGGTCTGCACGCGCCGGAGGCAGTCGGCCCCGTAGATGACGGTGTTTTCGGGGATCACCTCGTAGGTGTTGATGTTACAGCAGGCCCCGATGATGCAGCCGCTCGTCAGGATCACGTTCCTGCCAACAAATGCTGCCAGAGAGGGAGGGGGAGAGAGGAATCCCTGTGAGAGTCGTCCCCCGCAGCGTCTCCAGGAGCAAAACCTCACCGGGGCCAAAGATGATGAGCCGAGACTTACCTTTGGATTCGATGACGTTGTTGTCTCCCACCTTCATCGCTTGGGAATCTACAGGTCTGTGTTAAGCAAAACTGTAAAATGCTTGGCTTTTATTTCAACAGGTAAAAAACCCTGATGCCATTTCCGAGCCAACACCCAGCACTGGGATGTTTGAACATGGATAGAGCCCACGCCTGCCTCCCCCCTGTATCGGCGTGGAAGTGCGGCGTATCCGTCACTCCACAGCAAGGATACAGCACCCAACCTCAAAGACATTGTTGGTGCCGATGACCATGGGTTTGGGCTCCACATCTTCAGTCTCTGGGGTAATATTTTCTGGATAGCTGCAAGAAGGAAGAACAGATTTCCCCGTCAGAGATCACAACTCAGCAACGTTCTGTTTGGCAGCTCAATTTCCTGACAGACTGAAGCCATGTATATCCCACCCGATCCAGCAGGACTGTCACAGTTTTGACACTGCTTAGGATTAGGATCCTTCTCCTCTGTCAGCTGGAGAAGGATTCACAGGGAGGACTTAGCAACCTTCCAGTATCTGAAGGAGGCCTACAGGGAAGCTGGAATGGAACTCTGTGTCAGGAACTCTAGTGACAGGACAAGAAGTATTGGGTACAGATTGAAAGAGGGGAAATTTAGGTTAGATATAGGGAAGAAATTCTTTACTGTCAGGGTAGTGCGATACCAGAACATGTTGTCCATCCAGGGCACTTGTGGCTG
>NW_021939086.1:0-1801 GCF_001715985.3 Manacus vitellinus | reverse complement strand
TCCCACTAGCCCAGGTTGCTCCAAGCCCCATCCAACCTGGCCTTGGACACTTCCAGGGATGGGGCAGCCACAGCTTCTCTGGGCAGCCTGTGCCAGGGCCTCCCCACCCTCACAGGGAAGAATTTCTTCCCAATATTCCATTTAACCCTGCCTCTGTCAGTGTGAATTCATTCTCCCTCATCCTGTCACTCTGGACCCTTATCCAAAGTCCCTCTCCAGCTCTCTTGGGCACTGGAAGGAGCTCTCAGGTCTCCCTGTTCTTGTCTTGCTCCTTTCCCACAAAGACAGGCTGAGAGAGCCAGGATTGTTCAGCCTGGAGAAGAGAAGGTTCCAGGGAGACCTGAGAGCCTCTTCCAGTTCCTAAAGGGGGTCTGAGAGAGCTGGGTTCCAAGGGTTACCTGGAAAAGCAGACCTGCAGGAAGATGACTGAGCACGTTCTTCATACTCCTAAGTGAGGAGCCAGCACAGACTATGGGGACAGAAAAAAGAAAAGAGAAAAAGAAAGAAACTCAAACAACAAAAGAAATCAACACATCCAAACAACACTCATTGCTCTATTGGACCATCAAAATGTTTCAGGGAGAGTGAAATGAGAAGGGAGAGGCATTCAAAAGGCAAATTGAAATGGGAGACAGAATAGGGCTCTCAACCGAAGCAGATTTCAGGGTCAGATATATTTTGTTAAAAACTTACTGACAAAATAAAAATAATAGTAGGTGAGTGATACTGAAGTGCACCTCAAATATCCAGAATTCCCTGTGGGTCTGTGACAGCAATGTGGGTTTAGCTGCCACTGACCTCATCAAAGGAGCACAGCTCTAAACTAGACAAAGAGAGAAGGAAAAAGAGCAAAAATCTGCTCCCAGTAAACAGGCACAGGGTGCAAACTGCTCTGAGTAAACACCTTGCCCAACATCCCTCAATTAATAATTAAAAGCAGATCTAAAGGGTCCCATCTCAAAAAGAGAAATTAAAGCAGTGCAGAGGGAGAGTTTCATGCACGCAGAGGTTCAGGAGTTGAAGTCAGCCAAAGGATTCCCCTGCACACAGTTCCACATCCCAGAGAGAGGAAAATCACAACTGCCCCATTGACATTTTTTGGACAAGCTCATCTCTCTGAGAGAGATCCCACCCATGAAAGGTTGGCAGTTAAAGCTGGATTTATCACCCAGGAGAGAAAATGCCATTACAAAGGAGCTGAGCCATCAGCAGACACAGGATAAGTGACCTCTTTTCTCCTGATGCTCTCCACCTCTAAGGGACTGAGGTGGTGGCAGGCACTCTGGACTGGCAGCACACGGATTGCCAAGGGAAACAGGATCAGCTCCAGCCAGGCTGGAGCAAAATCCAACAGAGAGAAAGAGAGGTAGCACGAGAAATGGGGGATTTGTTTCCTTCACGTCTCCAAATCAATAGGGAGGCCAACAGAGGCACTGTCACCCAGCCCAGGAGCACTCGGGGCCCTGACAGGGCCACCAAAGGTCACCTGCCCATATTTACAGGGGCTGTGCTGATGAAACTGCCTGTCCTGCACTTCCAGCTTACGCCAAGGAAATATTCTGCTAGCCTTTCCCAACCTGACAAACAATCCCACCTCTCGATTTCATTGCTGGAAACCATACAGCACACTCCCTCCTTTCAGCCATATCAGAGCTTCCAGTTTCACATCCACACACAGTGATTTTCTTCTCAGGTGCTGTATTTCTCTCCAAGTCTTTTCTCCCTGGACAGACACTCAGGGTCTCCCTGGACACAAAAGATGTTCATTTTTCCTTTCCATTACCCTGGAAAGGAAACATAT
>NW_021939085.1:0-1804 GCF_001715985.3 Manacus vitellinus | reverse complement strand
CAATCCTTGTCTGTTATTCCCAACAATCCTTGTCTGTTATTCCCAACAACCCCTGGCTGTTATTCCCAACAATCCTCAGTTTCCTCCACAGCCATCCAGCCCCCGTTGTTTGGGATATTATCCCTTTATTTATCTCCTGGGATTCTCCCCCCTGGCAAAGCCTGGGGTGACGCTCCCAGGATCCGACATTCCCTAATTTCCACCTGTTCCACGCTCCAAACCTCCCTCCAACCCTGGGGTGAAACCACACCTCGTCCTGGTTGGGAAGGTGCCGGATTCCCCTCCTTTGGGATGTCACCCCGGGGGACAGCAGGACCCCATCCCGCCCCATCCCTCGGGAAGGACTCACCCCTGGAATTGCCGCTGGGCGCCGGCGGCTCCCGCCAGGGCGACGAGCACCAGGAGGATCCTCATGGTGAGGGTGAGGACACCGGGATGAAGAGACCCCCTAATCCAGGAGAAACCCCCTCCAGGAGCTGCTGCCCAAGGCCACGTCCCGCGGAGGCGGCGACAGCGGGAGCGGCTGGGCCGGGAACGGCTCCCAAAGGTTTTGCTTTCCTTGGCAAAGCCAACGCTCCGGAGCAGCCGAGTTGGGCAGGATCTGATAACGGAGCCCAGCCCGGAGCTGCCCACGGGGAGAGGGCACGGGAGGGGCACAGGGCCCCAAAATACCCGAGGGGGGACACTCGGAGCCCCCCTGGAGTTCTGCATCCCGCACTTTCACTCCCGTGGGTTCCTTTGTTCCACGTCCCTGTTCACCAGCCAATTATAATTATGATTTATGTGTAATTAGAAGCTACTGCAAATTCACCAGCAACAAAGCAAGCAGGTGATCATATATATATATATATATATATGATTATAAATATATACATGCAATAATCATATATCTATGTAACTAAAAATAGATATGAAATTCACAATATGTTATTCAAATTATTATTCAATTTATTATTCATATTATTACTCAATTTATTGTTCAATTTATTGTTCAATTTATTGTTCAATTTATTGTTCAAATTATTGTTCAAATTATTGTTCAAGATATTATTCAAATTATTGTTCAAATTATCACTCAATTTATTATGCAATTCACTATTCAATTTATTAATCAAATTATTGCTCAAAATATTATTAAATTTATTATTCAATTATTATTCAATTTATTGTGCAAATTATTATTCAAAATATTATTCAATTTATTGTGCAAATTATTATTCAAAATATTATTCAATTTATTATTCGATTTATTGTGCAAATTATTATTCAAAATATTATTCAATTTATAATTAAATTTATCATTCAAATTATTATTGATTTTTTTATCAATTTATTATTCAATTTATTGTACAAATTATTATTCAATTTATCATTCAATTTATTAATCAAATTATTATTCGAAATATTATTCGATTCATTATTCAATATATTAATCAATTTATTGTTCAAATTATCATTCAATTTATTGTGCAAATTATTATTCAAAATATTATTCAGTTTATAATTCAATTTATCACTCAAATTACTATTGATTTTTAAAATCAATTTATTATTCAATTTTTTGTACAAATTATTATTCAATTTATTAACCAAATTATAATTATTCAAAACATTATCCGATTTATCATTCAATTCACCATTCGAATTATTACTCAATTTTTTAATCCCTTTATTATTCCCCTTATTATTCCGTTCCCATCCCTCGCTCCCGGCGCTGTCCATCCAACCCCATCCCGGGACGAGGAGGACGGATCAGATGGATCACGTCCCTCCAGGACGGCGCAGGGACGTTCCCCCGAGAACC
>NW_021939084.1:149378-151946 GCF_001715985.3 Manacus vitellinus | reverse complement strand
GACTTGGGGACATTGGGAATGGGGCACAGGGACACCAGGGAGGGGGGCTCGACATGGGGACACTGGGCAGGAATGGGCCTGGGACTTAGGGACAATGGGAAAGGGTGGCCCTGGGACGTGGGGACACCGAGGAGTGTCCTGGGACAGGGGAACAACGGGGAGGGTGGCACTGGGGTGTCCTGGGACAGGGGGACACCAGGGCAGGTGGCACTGGGGTGTCCTGGGACAGGAGGACAGTGGGGAGGGTGGTACTGGGGTGTTCTGGGACATGGGGACACCAGAGAGGGTGGCACTGGGGTGTCCTGGGACAGGGGGACACCGGGGATGGTGGCACTGGGGTGTCCTGGGACATGGGGACACTGGGGGGGGTGGCACTGGGGTGTCCTGGGACATGGGGACACTGAGTGTCCTGGGACATGGGGACAGCAGGGAGGGTGGCACTGGGGTGTCCTGGGACATGGGGACACTGAGTGTCCTGGGACATGGGGACACTGGGGATGGTGGCACTGGGGTGTCCTGGGACATGGGGACACCGGGGATGGTGGCACTGGGGTGTCCTGGGACATGGGGACACTGAGTGTCCTGGGACATGGGGACAGCGGGGAGGGTGGCACTGGGGTGTCCTGGGACATGGGGACACCGGGGATGGTGGCACTGGGGTCTCCTGGGACATGGGGACACAGGAGAAAGGAACCCGGGGGCGTCGGACTTGGGGACAGTGGGAAGGGTCCCCTGGGACACGGAGGGGGACACCAGGGGTGGGTGGCACCGGGGGACAGCGGGCAGAGGGACACTGGGACACAGGAAACTGGGGGGTGACAACAACACAGGCACTCAGTGTCACCAGGAGGTGACACCGAGGTGGGCACTGGGCACCAAGGGAGGCCTGGGGACATGGTGGGGACAGCTGGGGCTCGGGGACACTGGGGGACAGCGCGAGGTCCCCGGGGGGCGGGAGGGGTGTCGCGTTGGGGTCACCCCGGTGACACGTCCCCAGGGCCCGGGTGCCACACCCTGGGGTGCCTCAGGCGGTGCCAGAGTGTCCCCAAGAGGGGGGACAGCCGGGGCTGTCACCTGCTCCCGGCCTGGCCTGGCAGCTCCGGCGGGAGCTGCTGGGACGGTCACGGGACAGGGAGGAAACGGTGACATGTGACACGTGTGTGACATCCCCCGTCTGCTGGCTCAGCACGAGGGGGCTGGCCTGTCACCCGCGGTCACCCACGGTCACCCACGGTCACCTGGGCCCTTGTCCTGCTAATGAGGGTCGTGGTTAATTAATCGGAGCTAATTGTGGGCGAGGGGAGGGGTTGGGAGCAGGGAAGGAGGAAGAGGAAGTTCGGGGTCCTCGGTGTCCCCGGGGGGTTTGGGGACATTGCGGGGTCACAAGTGTCCCCAGGGGGATTGTCCTCACCCCGTCTGTGGTGGGACACAAGTGTCCCCAAGGAGATTGTCCCCTCCATCAGGACATGAGTGTCCCCAAGGAGACTGTCCTCTTCATGAGGACATGAGTGTCCCCAGGGGGATTGTCCTCTCCATCAGGACATGAGTGTCCCCAGGGAGATTGTCCTCACCCCATCTGTGGTGGGACACAAGTGTCCCCAAGGAGATTGTCCCCTCCATCAGGACATGAGTGTCCCCAGGGGGATTGTCCCCTCCATCAGGACATGAGTGTCCCCAAAGAGATTGTCCTCACCCTGTGTGTGGTGGGACACAAGTGTCCCCAAGGAGATTGTCCCCTCCATGAGGACACTCGTGTCCCCAAGGAGATTGTCCCTCCGTTTCCAGTGGGACCTGCATGTCCCCAAGGAGATTGTCCCCTCCATCAGGACACCTGGCAATGGGGACAACCTCAGGGCCGTGCCAGCCGCCCCTTGTCACCTCGAGGTCCCCCAGTCACGCGGTGATGCCGTTTCCCCTCCCGTGAGCCCCTTTGGGGCCAAACGGCCGCGTTTTGGGGCCGTGGGGCTGGGGCTGACAGCGGTGGCCTTCGTCCCCCAGCTCATCCTCTTCGGGCTCAGCAACCAGATGGTGGTGGCCTTCAAGGAGGAGAACACGGTGGCCTTCAAGCACCTCTTCCTCAAGGACTACGTGGACGGCGCCGACGACTCCTACGCCGTCTACACCCAGCGCGGCCTCTACGAGCGCGTCTTCTACGCCCTGGACAAGGTGGGACGGGGGGGTCTGGGGACATGGAGGGGGTCTGGGGACCTGGAGGGGGTTTGGGGACATGGAGGTGGCTCAGGGCCACCTCCAGCTCCTGAGGGCATCCCTGCTCTGCTGTTTAGCCATTCCCTGCTCCTGCACTTGGCCATTCCCAAGGAGACCATCGGCCACCGCGCCTACGAGTGGGGCTGTGGGGCTGCTGTGGGGCTGCTGTGGGGCTGTGGGGCTGGTGTGGGGTTGTGGAGGTCCTTGGGGCCACAGAGGTGCCTCAGGAACGTGGAGGTGGCTTGGGGCCACCTCTCACCCCCTGTCCTGCAGTCCTTGGCCATCCCCAACGAGACCATGGGCTGCTACACCTACGAGTGGAGACACAGGGGTGATTTGGGGCCGTGGGGATGGTGTGGG
>NW_021939084.1:145436-146743 GCF_001715985.3 Manacus vitellinus | reverse complement strand
CCCCAAATCCCTGGGCCAGGGCTTTGTTCCCTTCCCAAAACCCTGCACCAGGGCTTGTTTTCCCATTCCCAAATCCCTGTTGTGTTCCCTTCCCCAAATCCCCTTGCTGGGATTTGTGTTCCCTTCCCCAAATCCCCGTGCTGGGATTTGTGTTCCCTCCTCAAATCCCTGTGCTGGGCCTTGTTTTCCCATTCCAAAATCCCTGTTGTGTTCCCTTCCCAGATCCCTGTTTTGGGATTTGTGTTCTCTTCCCAAATCCCCGTGCTGGGATTTGTGTTCCCTCCTCAAATCCCTGTGCTGGGCCTTATTTTCCCATTCCCAAATCCCTGTTGTGTTCCCTTTCCAAATCCCCGTGTTGGGATTTGTGTTCCCTTCCCAAATCCCCTTGTTGAGATTTGTGTTCCCTGCCCAAATCCCTGCCCCAGGGATTTTTTTCCCTTCCCAAATCCCCATTTTGGGATTTGTGTTCCCTTTCCCCAAATCCTCATGTCAGGATTTGTGTTCCCTCCCCAAAAACCTGTGTTGGGATTTGTGTTCCCTCCCCAAATTCCTGTACTGGGCCTTGGTTCCTTTCCCAAAACCCTGCACCAGGGCTTGTTTTCCCATTCCCAAATCCCTGCTGTGTTCCCTCCCCAAATCCCTTGTGTTGGGATTTGTGTTCCCTCCCCAAATCCCTGTTTTGGAATTTGTTTTCCCTTCCCAAATCCTGCCCCAGGGATTGTTTTCCCTTCCCCAAATCCCTGTTGTGTCCCCTTCCCAAATCCCTGCACCAGGGATTTGTTTTCCCTTTCCAAATCCCCACACCAGGGATTGTTTGCCCTTCCCAGATCCCTGTGTTGGGATTTGTGTTCCCTTCCCAGATCCCTGTGTTGGGATTTGTGTTCCCTTCCCAGATCCCTGTTTTGGGATTTGTGTTCCCTTCCCCGATCCCTGTTTTGGGATTTGTGTTCTCTTCCCAAATCCCTTTGTTGGGGTTTGTTTTTGCTTCCCAAATCCCCACCCCAGAGATTGTTTTCCCTTCCCCAAACCCTTCCCCAGGGATTGTTTTCCCTTCCCCAGGGATTGTTTTCCCTTCCCCAAATCCCTTCCCCATGGATTGTTTTCCCTTCCCCAAATCCCTTCCCCAGGGATTGTTTCCCTTCCCACAACCCCACACTGAATTCCCGTGGCGTTCCTCGGCCGTGTCCCAACCCCTGGAGCTCCAGGCACTGCTTTTCCAGAGGATCCAACCTCCCCTTGCTCCAGGCACTACTTTTCCAGAGGATCCAACCTCCCCTTGCTCCAGGCACTCCTTTTCCAAGAGGATC
>NW_021939084.1:137524-138911 GCF_001715985.3 Manacus vitellinus | reverse complement strand
GAGCCCTCCAGGAGGGGACATTGTCACCCCACAGCCACCCCTGGGTATGTCCCCTCTGCTCCAGGAGGGGACATTGTCACCCAACAGCCACCCCTGGGTGTTGGCAGTGCCCTGGTGACAATGTCCTGGATGTCCCCTGTGCTCCAGGAGGGGACATTGTCACCCAACAGTGTCCCCAGTGTCCCCTGTGTCCCCAAATGTCCCCCATGTCCCCAAATGTCCCCAACGTCCCCCATGTCCCCACAGAACTTCTCCGGGTACGACGTGTGCAGTATCCTGCTGGGCACGTCCACGCTGCTCGTCTGGGTCGGGGTCATCCGATACCTCACCTTCTTCCAGAAGTACAACGTGAGTCACAGGGGTGTCACCCCCAGGGGACAGTGCCAGGGGACAGTGCCACCAGCCAGGGGACAGTGCCACCCCCCAGGGGACAGTGCCACCCCCCAGGGGACAATGCTAGGGGACAGTGCCAGGGGGTGGGGGTCACCCGCTACCTCACCTTCTTCCAGAAGTACAACGTGAGTCACAGGGGTGTCACCCCCAGGGGACAGTGCCAGGGGACAGTGCCACTCCCCAGGGGACAGAGCCAGGGCTGGGGACAATGCCACCTGCCAGGGGACAATGCCAGGGGACAGTGCCAGGGGCTGGGGATGGTGAGAGCTTGGGGTTGTCCCGCAGCTGCTTCCTTTGTCCCCAGGGCCATGGGGTGGGGACATTGGGGTCTCAGGGTCCCTGTCCCCTCACATTGGGGTCTCAGGGTCCCTGTCCCCTCACCTCAGGGTCTCACAGGTCCCCATTCTCAGATTTTGGGGTCTTGCAGGTTCTTGTCCTTTGAATTTGGGGTCTCACAGGTCCCTGTCCCCTCACTTTGTGGTCTCCCAGGTCCCTGTCCCCTGTCGCTGGGGTCTCCCAGGTCCCCATTCTCAGATTTTGGGGTCTCACAGGTCCGTCCCTGTCCCCTGTCCCTGGGTTCTCAGGGTCCCTGTCTCCTTACTGGGGTCTCCCAGGTCCCTGTCCCCTCACCTTGGGGTCTCAGGGTCCCCGTCCCCTGTCCCTGGGGTCTCACAGCTCCCCATCCTTGGGGTGTCACAGTCCCTGTCCCCTCACCCTGGGGTCTCCCAGGTCCCCATTCTCACCTTGGGGGTCTCAGGGTCCCTGTCCCCTGTCCCTGGGATCTCCCAGGTCCCTGTCCCCTGTCCCTGGGGTCTCAGGGTCCCTGTCCCCTGTCCCTGGGGTCTCACAGGTCCCCGTCCTTCCTCCCAGATCCTCATCGTCACGCTCCGGGTGGCCCTTCCCAACGTGATCCGGTTCTGCTGCTGCGTGGCCGTGATCTACCTGGGCTACTGCTTCTGTGGCTGGATCGTGCTGGGCCCCTACCACGTCAAGG
>NW_021939084.1:123824-126145 GCF_001715985.3 Manacus vitellinus | reverse complement strand
TGGGTGACAGCAGGGCTGGGTGACAGGAGGGATGGGTGACAGCAGGGCTGGGTGACAGCAGGGGTGGGTGACACCCCCCGGGGGCCTCAGCCCAGTGACAGGACCTGTCGCAACAGGGCGGTTCCTGCCACCACTTCCTGTCCCCAAGGGGGAAGTGACACCGAAGTCCCCAAGGGGGGGGACACACCACGAGGTCCTCTGTGGCCACTTGATGTCCCTGAGCCCCTTGGGGACACTCTGGGGACAACCCTGTCCCAGAGGCAGACCCGCCCCAGGCCACCCCTGTGAGGTGTCACTGGGGTGTCACCCGACTGTCCCCGTGTCACAAAGTGTCCATTTTTGTCCTTTTTTGTCCCTTTTTGTCCTTTTTTGTCCCTTTGTGCCCCGTTTTGGCAGGACTTTGGATGGGCAGAGCCCCCCCCGGCCATGGGGCAGAGCGAGTCAGAGCCGCAGGATGAGGCCGAGGTGGGACATGGCCCTGTCACCTCAGTGTCCCCACCCCGAGTCTCAGCTGTCCCTTGTCCCCACCCCTGGGGGACACCAGGGCTCAGCTGTCCCTTGTCCTTGCTCCCAGGATCCCCGGGGCTCAGTTGTCCCTTGTCCCCACCCTGGGGGTCACTGGGGCTCAGCTGTCCCCTGTCCCCACCCCTGGGGGTCATTGAGGCTCAACTGTCCCTTGTCCCCACCCCTGGGGGACACCAGGGCTCAGCTGTCCCTTGTCCCCACCCTGGGGGTCAGTGGGGCTCGGTTGTCCCCTGTCCCCACCCCTGGGGGTCACTGAGGCTCAACTGTCCCTTGTCCCCACCCCTGGGGGTCATTGAGGCTCAGCTGTCCCCTGTCCCCACCCCTGGGGGTCGTTGGGGCTCAGTTGTCCCCTGTCCCCACCCCTGGGGGTCGTTGGGGCTCAGTTGTCCCCTGTCCCCACCCCTGGGGACACCAGGACTCAGCTGTCCCTTGTCCCCACCCCTGGGGGTCACTGGAGCTCAACTGTCCCTTGTCCCCACCCCAGGGACCCCCAGGCCTCAGCTGTCCCTTGTCCCCACCCCAGGGACCCCCNTGTCCCCACCCCAGGGACCCCCGGGGCTCAGCTGTCCCTTGTCCCCACAGGACGGGCCCCTGAGGGCGGTGCTGCCGCGGTTCTTGACCGACCGGCTCCCGACCAGCGCGGTGAGGGGACGGTGTCCATCTGTCCTCATGTCCCTGTGTCCCCGTGTCCCTGTGTCCCCGTGTCCCCATGTCCTCATATCCCTGTGTCCCCGTGTCCCCATGACCCCAGTGGTCTCACGTCCCTGTGTCCCTGTGTCCTCATGTCCCTGTGTCCTTGTGTCCCCGTGTCCCTCTGTCCTCATGTCCCTGTGTCCTCATGTCCCCGTGTCCCCGTGTCCCTGTGTCCTCATGTCCCTGTGTCTCTGTGTCCCCGTGTCCTCATGTCCCTGTGTCCTCATGTCCCTGTGTCCCTGTGTCCCTGTGTCCTCATGTCCCTGTGTCCTCATGTCCCCGTGTCCTTGTGTCCTTGTGTCCTGTGTCCCTGTGCTCTCATGTCCCTGTGTCCCCGTGGCTCTGTGTCCCCGTGTCCTTTGTCCCCATGTCCCTGTGTCTCCATATCCGAACGTCCTCATGTCCTTATGTCCTCATGTCCCTTGTCCCTGTGTCTCTGTATCCCTGTGCCACCAGTGCCAGTGTCCCCATGTCCCCAGTGTCCCCATGTCCCCAGTGCCTCTCAGCACCCCCCGAGGTGGCACAAAAATGTCCCCATGTCCTCGGGGACAATGTCCTCATGTCCCCAGTGCTGCTCAGCACCCCTGAGATGACACACCCTTGTCTCCATGTCCTTGGAGACAATGTCCTCATGTCCCCATTGCTGCTCAGCACCCCTGAGGTGACATGAAAGTGTCCCCATGTCCCCAGGGACAGTTTCCCCATGTCCCCAGTGCTGCTCAGCACCCTCTGAGGTGACACAAAAGTGTCCCCAGTGCTGCTCAGCACCCCCTGAAGTGACACAAAAGTGTCCCCATGTTCTTGGAGACAATGTCCTCATGTCCCCAGTGCTGCTCAGCACCCCCTGAAGTGACACAAAAGTGTCCCCATGTCCCCAGGGACAGTTTCCCCATGTCCCCAGTGCTGCTCAGCACCCTCTGAGGTGGCACAAAAATGTCCCCAGTGCTACTCAGCACCCCCTGAGGTGACACAAAAGTGTCCCCATGTTCTTGGGGACAATGTCCTCATGTCCCCAATGCTGTCAGCACCCCTGAGGTGACACACTCTTGTCCCCTGGGGCCGTGTCCTGGTCCCTGATCCCGCCCAGCCCCTCCCCTCCCTCC
>NW_021939084.1:118403-120075 GCF_001715985.3 Manacus vitellinus | reverse complement strand
TCCCGGGTGCCTCTGTGGGGTCCCAGGTGACTCCCAGGGATCCCGGGTAGCTCTGTGGGATCTTGGGTGTCCCCCAGTGATCCTGGGTGCCTCTGTGGGGTCCCAGGTGACTCCCAGGGATCCCGGGTGGCTCTGTGGGGTCCCAGGTGACTCCCAGGGATCCCGGGTGGCTCTGTGGGATCTCGGGTGTCCCCCAGTGATCCCGGGTGGCCCCGGGGCGCCCCGGCCGTGCCGCGGTGGTGACGGGGCGCGCTCTGGGCAGGACGTGAGCCTGCACTTCGTGCTCTGGGGGTGCCTGCACGTGTACCAGCGCATGATCGACAAGGCGGAGGACGTGTGCCTGTTCCTGACGCAGCCCGGCGAGCTGGTGGGGCAGCTGGCCGTGCTCACCGGGGAGCCCCTCATCTTCACCATCAAGGCCAACCGCGACTGCACCTTCCTCAAGATCTCCAAGTCCGACTTCTACGAGTGAGGAAGGGGCCACGGGCGAGGGGGGTGATGCCCAAGGGGGACAATGGGGGCATGGGGGGTGGCACCGGTGGGGTGGTCGTCCGGCTCTACCTGGTGTTGGTGTGGCCTCGCCTCGAGTGCTGGGGGTAGTTTGGGGGGTCACCACAAGGAGTGGAGGAGTCCCCCGAGCTCCAGGTGGCTCTGAGGGGTCCTGGGTGGCTCCTGGGTGGCCCTGAGGGGTCCCAGGTGGCTCCAAAGGTCCCAGGGGAATCCAAGGGGTCCCAGGTGGCCCTGAGGGGTCCCAGGTGGCTCCAAAGGTCCCAGGGGAATCCAAGGGGTCCCAGGTGGCCCTGAGGGGTCTTGGGTGGCTCCAAAGGTCCCAAGTGAATCCAAGGGGTCCCGAGTGGCTCCGAGTGGTCCTGGGTGGCTCTGAGAAGTCTTGGGTGGCTCCGAGGGGCTGCTGTGGTGGCACCTTCAGGACCACTGTGGTGGCACCTTCAGGGCTGCTGTGGTGGCACTTTGGGGGCCACTGTGGTGGCGTCTTTGGGGCTGCTGTGGTGGCATTTTCGAGGCTACTGTGGTGGCATCTTTGGGGTTACTGTGGTGGCACCTTCAGGACTGCTGTGGTGGCACTTTGGGGGCCACTATGGTGACATCTTCGGGGCCGCTGTGGTGGCATATTTAGGGCCACTGTGGTGACATCTTTGGGGTTACTGTGGTGGCATTTTCAAGGCCACTGTGCTGGCATCTTTGGGGCTGCTGTGGTGGTATATTCAGGGCTGCTGTGGTGGCATCTTTGGAGTTGCTGTGGTGACATCTTTGGGGTTGCTGTGGTGACATCTTTGGGGTTGCTGTGGTCACATCTTTGGGGCCACTGCAGTGGCATTTCTGGGGTTGCTGTGGTGGCACCTTTGAGGCTGCTGTGGTGGCGTCATTTCTGGGGCCACCTCAGTGGTGCCTTTGGGGCCACCTCAACATCATTTCTGGGGCCACCTCAGTGGTACCTTTGGGGCCACCTCAGTGTCATTTCTGGGGCCACTTCAGTGGTACCTTTGGGGCCACCTCAGCATCATTTCTGGAGTCACCTCAGTGGTGCCTTTGGGGCCACCTCAGCATCATTTCTGGGGCCACCTCAGTGGTGCCTTTGGGGCCACCTCAGCATCATTTCTGGGGCCACCTCAGTGGTGCCTTTGGGGCCACCTCAGCATCATTTCTGGGGCCA
>NW_021939084.1:115280-117002 GCF_001715985.3 Manacus vitellinus | reverse complement strand
GGCCTAGTGCGGCCTAGTGCGGCCTAGTGAGGCCTAGTGCGGCCTAGTGAGGCCTAGTGAGGCCTTGTAGATCTTGGGAGGTGGAGGGTGTCAGCAGTCGTTCAGCTTGATTTCTGCTGTCCCAAGGAAAGTAGTAAGATATTCTTTTGCTAATTCTTTATTTTGCTAGTTCCTGAGTTGTCCATTGTGCATATCTGTTTTGGTTTTTCGTCCCTTTTTGCCCCTTTTTCCCTTTTCCCTTCCCCCTTTCTGGGAGCTGTTTGGGGTTTCTGTGGTTATATGTACATAGTATTTTAATTGTGTATATCTGTGATATATGTAATATATATATATATATATATATTGATATAGCTTTTGCTATTCCTTTTTTTCTTTCCTTTGGAGGGTTTTTTCGCTGTGGTCTGTTGGGGTTTGGCTCCCTGCCAAGTGCCCAACACCACAACAAAAGCTCCTTCCTCCCCCCCCTCCAAACCAAGGGGAAAGGAATTGAAAGGGAAAAGCTGCCAAAAACCAAAATGACACAACCAAAGCAGTGTATATATATATATATTTACATATATTTCATTTGTATACACTTATAATGTAAAAGAGAATGCAATATAAAAATACAATAAAAAATACAATATAAAGTACAATGTAAAAAGAGAACCCCAAACACCTCCAAAAAGAAAAGAAAGAAAGAAAGAAAAAAACCACAAAACAGGTATACACAGTCATTAAAGAACTAGCAAACAAAATCTCAATGCTTTCCTTGAGAAAAGCAAAAAAATGTCCCAGCCCATGATCACTGCAGGTGGTATAATCTAAATAACACTCGTAGCATAAGTAAATATCAATATATATAAATGTAAATAGAAATAGAAGTGGTTTATGTTTTAATAGGGTTTTAATGGGTATACAGATTTAGCAAGAACAGCTGGTTTGGGTGGAATGTACCAAAAAAACCACATAAAAGCAGATAAATATTTTAGTCAAAACTATTCAGGAAACCCAGTTTCTCAAGAGCATCTGGTTTGTAGAGAATGTACCAGTTGGTGGCTCATTGGCCTTTCCTACTGGCTTTTGGGAATATTGCTTAATAGAAATGAAATAAATAGTCAATATAAATAACACTTGTAGCATAAATAGATATAAATGTTTATAAATGT
Source organism: Manacus vitellinus (assembly GCF_001715985.3). Lineage (NCBI taxonomy): Eukaryota > Metazoa > Chordata > Aves > Passeriformes > Pipridae > Manacus > Manacus vitellinus. The sequence goes on along the minus strand of NW_021939084.1, from coordinate 115,854 downwards.
AAGTAGAAATAGAAGTGTTTTATGTTTCAGTAGGATTTTAATGGGTGTAAAGATTTAGCGAGAACGGCCGGTTTGGGTGGAATGTAACAAAATAAACCCCATAAAAGCAGATAAATATTTTAGTCAAAACTATTCAGAAAGCCCAGAAACCTTGATTTATGAGGAACAGCCCTTCATCCCCGACCTCCTCTTCCTCATCATCTCTGCCCTCCTTGGAAGGGCTTCAAGGCCCCAGGGGGTGCTTTTCCACCGCGTTAAAAGGGGAATCCTCGGCGAGGAACGTTCGGGAATCTCGCGCTGGGTGAGCGGGAGGAGCTCCCCGTGTTTTATGGACCGTTCGAGACGGGGTTTTCTCGGATGTGGAGTCGGAGGGGTCATTCCCAGGGTCATTCCCGGGGGATTCTCTGTCTTCTCCTGCAGGTGGAGGCCCTGACCAGGCAGCCCCGGGCCACCACGGTGCACGCGGTGAGGGACACGGAGCTGGCCAAGCTCCCCGAGGGCACCCTAAACAACATCAAGCGCAGATACCCCCAGGTACCCCCCCAGACCCTCCAGGTACCCCCAGGTACCCCCT
>NW_021939084.1:109649-110983 GCF_001715985.3 Manacus vitellinus | reverse complement strand
GGCCTGGGCGTGGCCTCCAGCTCGGAGCCCATCAACCCCACCAGCAACCTGTCGACGGTGGCGGTGCTGCCGGTGTGCGAGGAGGTGCCCACGGCCGCCTTCACGCTGGAGCTGCAGCACGCCCTCACCGACGTCGGTGAGCGGCCCCGGGGCGTGGTGGTTGTCTGGGGGGGTGCGGGGTGTGGCCCCCGTGGTGTGGTGGTGTGGTGTGGTGGGAGTCGTGGTGGGGTGAGCACAGGATGGGGGTGATCACAGGATGGGGGTGATCACAGGATGGGGGTGACCACAGGATGGGGGTGACCACAGAATTGGGGTGACCACAGCATTGGAGTGACCATAGGTTGGGGGTGACCACAGCATGGGGGTGGCCACAGCATGGGGGTGACCACAGGATGGGGATGGTCACAGGATTGGGGTGGCCACAGCATGGGGGTGATCACAGCATGGGGGTGATCACAGCATGGGGATGGTCACAGGATTGGGGTGACCACAGCACGTGGGTGACCACATGATGGGGATGGTCACAAGATTGGGGTGACCACAGGATGGGGGTGATCACAGGTTGGAGGTGATCACAGCATGGGGGTGACCATAGCATGGGGGTGATCACAGGATGAGGATGATCACAGGATGGGGATGATCACAGGATGGGGATGATCACAGGATGGGGATGATCACAGGATTGGGTGGCCACAGCATGGGGGTGATCACAGGATGAGGATGATCACAGGATGGGGATGATCACAGGATGAGGATGATCACAGGATGGGGATGATCACAGCATCATGGGGGTGATCACAGTAGGGGGGTGACCACAGGTTGGGGGTGATCACAGCATGGGGGTGATCACAGACTGGGGGTGATCACAGGCCGGGGGTGATCACAGGTTGGGGGTGATCACAGCATGGGGATGGTCACAGGATTGGGGTGGCCACAGCATGGGGGTGACCACAGGATGGGGATGATCACAGCATCATGGGGGTGATCACAGGATGGGGGTGATGAGAGAATAGGGGTGCCCATAGGTTGGGGGTGACCACAGCATCGTGGGGTGACCACAGGCTGGGGGTGATCACAGGATGGGGGTGATCAGAGCGTCATGGGGTGACCACAGCATGGAGGTGACATAGATTGGAGGTAACCACAGGATGGGGGTGGCCACGGGATTGGGGTGATCACAGCATGAGGGTGACCACAGGATGGGGGCAACCATAGGTTGGGGGTGATCACAGTGTTGTGGGGGTGACCACAGGATGGGGGTGACCATAGATTGGGGGTGACCACAACATGAGGGTGACCACAGGATGGGGGTGGCCACAGAATGGGGGTGATCA
>NW_021939084.1:106848-108272 GCF_001715985.3 Manacus vitellinus | reverse complement strand
ATGCAGTTTTCTTATAGGATTAAATGCATATTCAAGTGATTACAGCATCTATCTATACATATTAATAACAGGCAGAGTGTAGGTGGAGCTCAGGCAGGGCTTGGGGAGGTGCTTCTCTTGACCCTCGATCTTGGGGGTAGTTCCAATCTTCCTCCTATGGGTCTGGGGGCTTAATCTCATCTTCCTCAGCTTGGCCTCTCTTCCATTGTTCTTGACCCACTCACTGAAGCTTGGAAAAACCCTCAGCTCCCGGCCTGTTTCTTCTGTTCAAGGTCTACCTTATCCTACTGCATCTTGATTTATTACCTCCAGGCCTATGACATGTTCTTTTACCATTCTCTTAAGTTTTGCTCAGGTAAGTAGAACAGAACAAGCACAGATGGTTTGGTAGCTCGTTAGCAGGCCCAAATTTCTTAGTTAACTCTTTGGGCCTGGCCTCCTGTTTCAGCACCAAAAGCAGCCCCGGCACGGGGGAGGCCTCGAACGCTGTGCCCGGTTCTGGGTGCTCGGTTTGGGGAGGACGTCGAGGGGCTGTGATGCCAAAATTGGCAGAAATGTGACTGCTCAGAGACAGTTTTGGGGTGTTTCAGCAGCAAAGGTGTTTATTTGGAGCAACGCTGGGGTGCTGGGCAGCTCTGGCCGCACAAACCAGCTCTGAAGTTCTCAGTGTTCTCAGCCAGGCAGTTTATCCAATTTTCATGAGGGATTCCGACATCTTTACGTGCATATTCATTCCATTTCACAACCTAATTATCATATCCATAACAGGCAGGGTTTGGGCAGAGCTTGGGGCAGAGTCATCCTTTTGGGGAGATCTTTGGTGGTCGTTCCAGCTCTTCAGCCTCGTCAGGGGTTGTCTTTCTTCTCCTCATCTTCGTGAACTATTCAACTCTTCCTAACTACGAAAACCCCTTGACTGAGCTCCTCTTATCTCCTCAGATGTCCATTTTATCTAATTTATGACCACTGAGCTGACCTTTCCGTTATCTTCTGTTAGAACAGAACATACCAAACGTGGGCAGGACTCTCAGAGCAAGGTACCACCTCTCTCTGGACTCATCCCTCAATATCTGCTCTTTGTTTCTGCTGCCTTTTGACATAAACGTTGCATTCCTCGGAGTGAGGTCTGTGAAACCTTCCTCAGAGCAAAATCCCAGTATCCAGACCTGTTTCAGCTCTGTTTCAGCTGGAGAAGGGTCTGGAGCACAAGTCCCGTGAGGAGCAGCTGGGGGGGCTCATCCTGGATGGGAGGAGGCTCAGGGGGAATCTTCTCACCCTCTGCAACTCCCTGGCAGGGCTGGAGCCGGGGCGGGTCGGGCTCTGCTCCCAGAAGGGCAAGAGGACACAGCCTTGAGCTGCACCAGGGGAGGGTTTAGGTTGGACATCAGGAATTTCTTCACAGAGGGAGTGGTTGGGCCTTGGAA
>NW_021939084.1:104894-106112 GCF_001715985.3 Manacus vitellinus | reverse complement strand
TTTCTTCACAGAGGGAGTGGTTGGACATGGGAGTGGTCTGCCCGGGGAGGTGGTGGAATCCCTGGGCCTCTCTGAGAAGAACCATGGATGTGGTGCCATGGTGAGGGTGATGAGGTGGGGTTGGGTCACAGGCTGGACTGGATGGTCCCAGAGGTCTTTCCCAACCCCATTGATCCTGTGATTCTGTGATTAGGAGGAATTTCTTCACAGAGGGAGTGGTTGGGCCTTGGAAGGGGCTGCCCAGGGAGATGGTGGAGTCCCTGGGTCTCTCTAAGAAGATACTGGATGTGGCACTCGGTGCCATGGTGAGGGTGACGAGGTGGGGTTGGGTCACAGGTTGGACTGGATGGTCTCAGACGTCTTTCCCAACCCCATTGATCCTGTGATTCTGTGATTAGGAGGAATTTCTTCACAGAAAGGGTGGTTGGACATGGGAATGGTCTGCCCAGGGCAATGGTGGGGTCCCTGGGTCTCTCTAAGAAGAACCTTGGATGTGGTGCCATGGTGTGGGTGATGAGGTGGGGTTGGGTCACAGGTTAGACTGGATGGTCTCAGAGGTCTTTCCCAACCCCACTGATCCTGTGATTCTGTGATTAGGAGGAATTTCTTCACAGAGGGAGCGGTTGGGCCTTGGAAGGGGCTGCCCAGGGAGGTGGTGGAGTCACCGTGCCTGGAGGTGTTTGAGAAGAACCTTGGATGTGGTGCCATGGTGTGGGTGACGAGGTGGGGTTGGGTCACAGGTTGGACTGGATGGTCTCAGAGGTCTTTCCCAACCCCATTGATCCTGTGATTCTGTGATTAGGAGGAGTTTCTTCACAGAGGGAGTGGTTGGACATGGGAATGGTCTGCCCAGGGAGGTGGTGGAGTCCCTGGGTCTCTCTGGAGTCCCTGGTCATCTCTGGATGTGGCACTCGATGCCATGGTGAGGGTGACGAGGTGGGGTTGGGTCACAGGTTGGACTGGATGGTCTCAGAGGTCTTTCCCAACCCATTTGATCCTGTGATTCTGTGATTCTGTGACACAACCTTGAGTTGCACTAGGGGAGGGTTTAGGTTGGACATCAGGAAGTTCTTCCCGGAGAGGGTGGTTGGACATTGGAAGGGGCTGCCCAGGGCAATGGTGGGGTCCCTGGGTCTCTCTAAGAAGAACCATGGACGTGGTACCATGGTGAGGGTGACGAGGTGGGGTTGGGTCACAGGTTGGACTGGATGGTCTCAG
>NW_021939084.1:98398-102089 GCF_001715985.3 Manacus vitellinus | reverse complement strand
TCCCTGGGTCTCTCTAAGAAGATACTGGATGTGGCACTCGGTGCCATGGTGAGGGTGACGAGGTGGGGTTGGGTCACAGGTTGGACTGGATGGTCTCAGACGTCTTTCCCAACCCCATTGATCCTGTGATTCTGTGATTAGGAGGAATTTCTTCACAGAAAGGGTGGTTGGACATGGGAATGGTCTGCCCAGGGCAATGGTGGGGTCCCTGGGTCTCTCTAAGAAGAACCTTGGATGTGGTGCCATGGTGTGGGTGATGAGGTGGGGTTGGGTCACAGGTTAGACTGGATGGTCTCAGAGGTCTTTCCCAACCCTGTTGATCCTGTGATTCTGTGATTAGGAGGAGTTTCTTCACAGAGGGAGTGGTTGGACATTGGAAGGGGCTACCCAGGGAGGTGGTGGAGTCCCTGGGCTTCTCTGAGAAGAACCATGGATGTGGTGCCATGGTGAGGGTGACGAGGTGGGGTTGGGTCACAGGTTAGACTGGATGATCCCAGAGGTCTTTCCCAACCCCACTGATCCTGTGATTCTGTGATTAGGAGGAGTTTCTTCACAGAAAGGGTGGTTGGGCCTTGGAAGGGGCTGCCCAGGGAGGTGGTGGAGTCACCGTCCCTGGAGGTGTTTAAGGGAAGACTCAGTGCCATGGTCTGGGTGACGAGGTGGGGTTGGGTCACAGGCTGGACTGGATGATCCCAGAGGTCTTTCCCAACCTGGTTGATCCTGTGATTCTGTGACTCAACAGCACGATCCTGTTAAGCCAGAATTCCTTTTATTCGCCATCGGGGTGGTGTTGGGGGTAATTCCTCCATAAACACTCCACTGAAACAAAGATTTCATGAGCTTTTATACACTTGAACATCCCAAGCCCCTTCCCAACAGTCAATCATCTTTTTGTTACGAGGCATCAACACCAACCTTCAGTTAAAGGTCACCCAAACTTCTTCTACCTAAACAAGCCTTGAAATAGTTTTGGATCTTATCGTGACATCAACATCCATCTTTAATTAAAGGTGGCCCAAACTTCTTCTGCCTAAACAACCTTTGAGATAGTTTCATATCTTATTTTTACAAGACACGAACATCAGTCCTTAGTTAAAGGTCACCCAAACTTCTTCCACCTAAACCCCCCTTGATTGATTTAGTTTTCTCTTCCTGAACAACCCTCTGTTGATGGAGTTCCCTGGGGCATCCAGGGCCATGTTTTGCTGCTCCCTCCAACTCCTCGTTCCCCGTCTCCGAGGAACGTCCGAGTGACCAATTCGCGGAGTTGACGCGGTAACGGTGAACTCCGGAATTCCCGGGATTCCTGGGCTGTCGCTGGGGTTCTGGTGACGTGCCCCCTTTCCACAGCTGGAGCAGATGCTGGAGAACACGGCGGTGCGGGCGCTGAAGCAGCTGGTGCTGCTGCACCGCGAGGACGGGCCCAGCCCGGCGCGCACCGTGGAGTGGCTCAACATGCGCAGTTGGTGCTCGGGGCACTTCCACATCCGCTGCCCCCGGCGCGTCTTCTCCCGCCGGAGCCCCGCCAAGCTGGTACATCTGGGTGTGTCCCCCTGGGGTGACCTGGGTGACCCACCACAGGTGTTGTCAACCGCTGTCCATCCCCAACCCTGAGTGGCCTTGGTGGTCTTCCGTGGTCATCATCAACCCCTGTCCGTCCCCAGCCCTTGGGTGGTCTTCCATGGTCATTGTCACCCACTGTCCATCCCCAACCCTGGATGGCCTTGGTGGTCTTCCATGGTCGTTGTCAACCACTGTCCATCCCCAACCCTGGGTGGCCTTGGTGGTCTTCCATGGTCATTGTCAACTGCTGTCCATCCCCAACCCTTGGTGACCTTGGTGACCTGCCACGGTCGTTGTCAACCACTGTCCCCCACCCTACATGACCCTGATGGTTTTCCATGGTCATTGTTAACCACTGTCCATCCCCAGCCCTGAGTGGCCTTGGTGGTCTTCCTTGGTCATTGTCAAACGCTGTCCGTCCCCAACCCTGGATGACCTTGGTGACCTGCCGTGGTCATTGTGAACCACTGTCCCCAACCATAGGTGACCTTGGTGACCTGCCATGGTCATCATCACCCACTGTCTGTCCCCAGCCCTGAGTGGCCTTGGTGGTCTTCCATGGTCATCATCAACTGCTGTTCGTCCCCAGCCCTGGGTGGCCTTGGTGACCTGCCACGGGCGTTGTCAACCCCTGTCCGTCCCCAGCCCTTGGGTGGTCTCCCATGGTCATTGTCACCCACTGTCCATCCCCAACCCTGGGTGGCCTTGGTGGTCTTCCTTGGTCATTGTCAAACGCTGTCCGTCCCCAGCCCTGGGTGACCTTGGTGACCTGCCATGGTCATCACCACCCACTGTCTGTTCCCAGCCCCAGGTGACCCTTTTGGTCTTCCTTGGTCATCACCCACTGTCTGTCCCCAATCCCACATGACCTTGGTGACCTGCCATGGTCATTGTCAACCACTGTCCCCAACCCTGGGTGACCTTGGTGACCTGCCATGGTCATCATCACCCACTGTCTGTCTCCAGCCCTGAGTGGCCTTGGTGGTCTTCCATGGTCATTGTCACCCACTGTCCATCCCCAGCCCTGGGTGACCTTGGTGACCAACCATGGTCATTGTCAACCACTGTCCCCAACCCCATATGACCTTGATGGTCTTCCATGGTCATTGTCAACCACTGTCCCCAACCCTGGGTGACCTTGGTGACCTGCCATGGTCATCATCACCCACTGTCTGTCCCCAACCCTGGGTGACCTTGGTGACCTGCCATGGTCATCATCACCCACTGTCTGTCCCCAGCCCTGGGTGACCTTGGTGACCTGCCGTGGTCATCATCACCCACTGTCTGTCCCCAGCCCTGGGTGACCTTGGTGGTCTTCCTTGGCCGTCGTCACCGGGTGACCTTGGTGGTCTTCCATGGTCTTCCATGGTCTTCCACGGTCACCATCACCCTCCGTCTGTCCCCTCCTCGCAGCGGGAGATGTACGAGAAGGTGTTTGAGAAGGAGCCCGACCGCCACAGCGACTTCTCCCGCCTGGCGCGGGTCCTCACCGGCAACACCATCGCCCTCGTCCTGGGCGGCGGCGGCGCCAGGTGGGTGCTGGGCACGGTGGAACCCAGCAGGGTGGAAGGTCCTGGGGTCATCCATCTTGGTTTTCCTTGTCTGTCTGTCTGTCTGTCCAGGGGCTGCTCCTACATCGGGGTGATGGAGGAGTTGGGGATCCCCATTGACGTGGTGGATGGGATCCGGCGGGTTGGGGGGTCCTCAACTCATCCATGCTCTTGTAGGGTTTGTCCCTCCATCCAGGGGTTGCTCCCACATCAGGGTGATGGGGAAGTCGAGGATCCCTATCGGCCTGATGGGATGGGGGGTCCTGGGCTCATCCATCTGGGTTTTCCATGTCCATCCATCCAGGGGTTGCTCCTACATCGGGGTGATGGAGAAGTCACCCATCGACCTGGCGGGGTGGGGGGTCCTGGGCTCACCCATCTTGGTTTTCCTCGTCCATCTGTCTGTCTGTCTGTCTGTCTGTCTGCCCAGGGGTTGCTCCCACGTCGGGGCGATGGGCAAGTCGGGGATCCCCGTCAACCTGGCAGGGAGGTCCTGGGCTCACCCATCTTGGTTTTTTCCTTGTCCCTCCGTCCAGGGGCTGCTCCCACATCGGGGTGATCAAGGCCATGGAGGAGTC
>NW_021939084.1:91565-95482 GCF_001715985.3 Manacus vitellinus | reverse complement strand
CTACGTGCGAGCCAGCATGACCCTCTCGGGGTACCTCCCGCCCCTCTGCGACCCCAAGGACGGCAACTTGCTGATGGACGGGGGTTACATCAACAACCTGCCAGGCAAGTAGCGGCTCCACTGCTGGCGGCCCCGCCGGGGGCGCAGGCGGGCGGCGGGGAGGGGGCTGCGTGGCCCCCACCAGGTGGGATTTCCGCGGACGGAGGTGTCCAGGCCGGATTTTTGGGACGTCTCGTTTGGTTTGGAGGCTTCTCAGGGGCTTCCTCGTTGGGTGTCGGCTCGAGGAACGTCCGTCCGTCTCTTGGGGTCCTCCGTCTCAAATGCCTTCCCAGGGCATCTCCGTTTCTTCCCGTGCAGGAGGCATCCATCCATCCATCCATCCATCCATCCGTCTTGCATCATCTCTAGGTGTCCTCAGGTCGTTTCCCAGGGCATCTCCACATGCCTTCACGGGCAGGATGAATCCATCCATCCATCTTCCATCACCTCTTGGGGTCCTCAGTCTTGATCATCCTCTTGGGGCATCCTCACGTACAGGATGAATCCATCCACCTTCCGTCATCTCTTGGTGTCCTCCATCTCAGGTGCCTTCCCAGGGCATCTCCATGTTTCTTCACGTGCAGAGTGAATCTGTCCATCCTTCTTCCATCATTTCTTGGTGTCCTCCATCTCAGGTGCCTTCCCAGGGCATCTCCATGTTTCTTCACGTGCAGGATGCATCCGTCCATCCTCCATCATCTCTTGGGATCCTCCATCTCAGGTGGAGGTCAACTCTTGATGTCCTCAGTCTCGATCACCCTTTTGGGGCATCTTCATCCCCCTTGACCTGCCAGAAGAGTCCCAGTGTTGTGTCATCTCCTGGTGTTGGTACCAGCTGGTTTCTCAGACCATTTCCATCCTTCACATCCAAAAACATCCCTGCATCTCGTGCCCTCCTTGGCACTGGGTGTCCTCCTGGAGTGTCCTCGTGCTCCTGACGTGCCAACCACCTCCTTCCACCCTGCACCACCCTCTCCTGGTGTCATCACCATCATCCCTTGATGTCCTCAGCACCAGGCGTCCTCCTGGAGCGTCTCCATCCTCCCTGACGTGCAAACAACCTTCCTCATCATCATCATCAACCCTTGGTGTCCTCTGCACCAGGTTCCCTCCTGGACCATCTCCATCCTTCTCCATCCTCTTCCATGTGCAAGGCCACTTGATGGTCTCCTGGTGTCACTGGATGTTCTCCTGGAGTATCTCCACCCTCCTTCACATGGAAAAAACCTTCCTCCATCATCATCATCATCATCCCGTGATGTCCTCAGCACCCAATGTCCTCCTGGAGCATCTCCACCCTCCATCACATGGAAACAACCTTCCTCCATCCTTCATCATCGTCATCATCCCTTGATGTCCTCAGCACCCGATGTCCTGGAGCATCTCCACCCTCCTTCATGTGCCAACAACCTTCCTCCATCCTTCATCATCGTCATCCCTTGATGTCCTCAGCACCTGATATCCTCCTGGAGCATCTCCACCCTCCTTCATGTGCCAACAACCTTCCTCCGTCCTTCATCATCATCCCTGGATGTCCACAGCACCCGATGTCCTCCTGGAACATCTCCACCCTCCTTCACGTGCAAACAACCTTCCTCCATCCTTCATCATCATCATCCCTTGATGTCCTCAGCACCAGACCTCCTTCTGGAGCATCTCCATCCTTCTCCATCCTCTTCTCTGTGTGAGCTGCCTCCAACCACTCGGCATCACCTCCTGGTGTCCTCACCCTGGAAGTCCTCCTGGAGCATCTCCATCCTCCTCCGCGTGCAAACAACCTTCCTCCATCCTTCATCATCGTCATCATCCCTTGATGTCCTCAGCACCCGATGTCCTGGAGCATCTCCACCCTCCTTCATGTGCCAACAACCTTCCTCCATCCTTCATCATCGTCATCCCTTGATGTCCTCAGCACCTGATATCCTCCTGGAGCATCTCCACCCTCCTTCATGTGCCAACAACCTTCCTCCGTCCTTCATCATCATCCCTGGATGTCCACAGCACCCGATGTCCTCCTGGAACATCTCCACCCTCCTTCACGTGCAAACAACCTTCCTCCATCCTTCATCATCATCCCTTGATGTCCTTAGCACCTGATGTCCTCCTGTAGCATCTCCACCCTCCTTCATGTGCCAACAACCTTCCTCCATCCTTCATCATCATCCCTGGATGTCCACAGCACCCGATGTCCTCCTGGAACATCTCCACCCTCCTTCATGTGCCAACAACCTTCCTCCATCACCTCCTGGTGTCCTGACCCAGGGCACCCTCCTGGACCATTCCAACAACCTTCCTCCATCACCTCCTGGTGTCCTGACCCAGGGCACCCTCCTGGACCATTCCAACAACCTTCCTCCATCACCTCCTGGTGTCCTGACCCAGGGCACCCTCCTGGACCATTCCAACAGCCTTCCTCCATCACCTCCTGGTGTCCTCACCCAGGACACCCTCCTGGACCACCTCCATCCTCCACATCCCCCCCCAGAAGCTGCCGCTTGCCTGCGCTCCCCGTTGCCCCCCCGCATGTTCCCGAGGTCCCACCCCTGCTCTGTCACCCCCAGGACACATCCCTGTGCCACACCTCCCCCACATCCCCTGTGCCACCACCCCCCTCCCCAGGGGCTCGCAGTGGGGGCATCCCCAGCCCCGCTGAGCTCCCGGTCCCTCCCCGTTGTCCCGCAGCCGACATCGCGCGCAACATGGGGGCCAAGACGGTGATCGCCATTGACGTGGGCAGCCAGGACGAGACCGACCTGTGCAACTACGGAGACAGCCTGTCCGGCTGGTGGCTGCTCTGGAAGCGCCTCAACCCCTGGGCCGAGAAGGTCAAGGTGGGTCCTGGGGAGTTGTCATGGATTGGGACCTTCAGGTTGGGTTGGGTGGAGAAGGTCAAGGTGGGTCCTGGAAGGGTTGTCACAGGTTGGGACCTTCAGGTTGGGTTGGGTGGAGAAGGTCAAGGTGGGTCCTGGAAGGATTGTCACAGGTTGGGACCTTCAGGTTGGGTTGGATGGAGAAGGTCAAGGTGGGTTCTGGAAGGGTTGTCACAGATTGGGACCTTCAGGTTGGGTTGGGTTGAGAAGGTCAAGGTAGGTCCTGGGGGAGTTGTCATGGATTGGGACTTTCAGGTTGGGTTGGGTGGAGAAGGTCAAGGTGGGTCCTGGGGGGTTGTCACGAGTCGGGACCTTCAGGTTGGGTTGGGTAGAGAAGGTCAAGGTGGGTTCTGGGGGGGGTTGTCACAGGTTGGGACCTTCAGGTTGGGTTGGGGTCAAGAAGGTCAAGATGGGTCCTGGGGGGTTGTCACAGATTGGGACTTTCAGGCTGGTTCGGATGGAGAAGGTCAAGGTGGATCCTCGGGGGGTTGTCACAGATTGGGACCTTCAGGTTGGGTTGGGTGGAGAAGGTCAAGGTGGGTCCTCGGGGTTGTCATGAGTTGGGACCTTCAGGTTGGGTTGGGTGGAGAAGGTCCCGTTGACTCCCAAGACCCCCAAGCCCTTGGGGTTTCTAAATTCTTCTCCAAGAGGAGCCTGGGGGGGTGGCTGGATCAATCTTAGTCCCAGACTATCAATGGTTTTAAATCCAAGGAATTCCAGAGGTGTGGTTGAGCCTGGGGGTGGCTGGATCAATCTTAGTCCTGGACAATCAGTGGTTTTAATCCAAGGAATTCCATGATTCCATGATTTTAGAGCGCTCTCAGGCACAGGGTGGGATTTTTGGGGTGTCCTGGGCAGGGATTGGACTCGATGGTTCTCTTGGGTCCCTTCCAACTTGTACCCTGTGATCCTGTGAAGACCCTCCCTCTCATCCCACCACCCAGGGCTTTGCCAACAGGGCACTGCCCGAGTCCCTCGCCCGCATTCCGGGGCGGATTGGGGGCCATG
>NW_021939084.1:82234-83909 GCF_001715985.3 Manacus vitellinus | reverse complement strand
GGGACACCCTGGACATGGGGACACCAGTGACACTGCCCTGGGGACACCCTGGGCACGGGGACACCCTGGGGACAGGGACACCACAGCAGCACCCTGGGGACACCCCGGGGACAGAGACACCAGTGACACTGTTCTAGGGACACCCTGGACCCTGGGGACACCCTGGTGACAGGGACACCCTGGGGACAGGGACACCAGTGACACTGCCCTGGGGACACCCTGGACCCTGGGGACACCCTGGGGACAGGGACACCCTGGGGACAGGGACACCAGTGACACTGCCCTGGGGACACCCTGGACACCCCAGACATGGGGACACCCTGGGCATGGGGACACTCTGGTGACAGGGACACCCTGGGCATGGGGACACTCTGGACATGGGAACACTCTGGTGACAGGGACACCACAGCAACACCCTGGGGACACCCTGGGGACAGGGACACCAGTGACACTGCCCGGGGGACACCCTGAACATGGGGACACCCTGGGGACAGGGACACCAGTGACACTGTTCTAGGGACACCCTGGACATGGGGACACCAGTGACACTGTTCTAGGGACACCCTGGACATGGGGACACCAGTGACACTGCCCTGGGGACACCCCGGTGACAGGGACACCAATGACACTGCCCTGGGTTCACCCTGGACATGGGGACACCCCAGTGACGGGGCCACCCCAGTGACAGGGACACCAGTGACACTGCCCTGTGGACACCCCGGTGACAGGGACACCAGTGACACTGCCCTGGGGACACCCTGGACACCCCAGACATGGGGACACCCTGGGCATGGGGACACTGGTGACAGGGACACCCTGGACACTGCCCTGGGGACACCCTGGGCATGAGGACAGGGCCACCCTGGGCATGGGGACACCCTGGTGACAGGGACACCCTGGGGACAGGGACACCCTGGTCATGGGGACACCCTGGGGACAGAGACACCATACCACTGCCCTGGGCATGAGGGCAGGGCCACCCTGCGCACGGGGACACCAGTGACAGTGCCCTGGGGACACCCTGGGCATGAGGACAGGGCCACCCTGGGCATGGGGACACTCTGGTGACAGGGACACCCTGGGCATGGGGACACCCTGGACACTGCCCTGGGGACAGGGACATCCTGGTCATGGGGACACTCTGGGGACAGGGACACCAGTGACACTGCCCTGGGACCACCCTGGACACAGGGACACCCTGGGGACAGAGCCACCCTGGTCATGGGGACACCCTGGGGACAGAGACGCCATGCCACTGCCCTGGGCATGAGGGCAGGGCCACCCTGGGCAGGGGGACACGCTGGTGACAGGGACACCAATGACACTGTCCTGGGGACACCCTGGACATGGGGACACCCCAGTGACAGGGACACCAATGCCACTGCCCTGGGGACACTCCAGTGACAGGGACACCAATGCCACTGCCCTGGGACCACCCTGGGCACGGGGCCACCCCGTTGTCCCCTCCTCGCCACCCCCTGGGGACTGTCCCTGTTGGTGCCACCTCCGGCCAAGCTTTGGGGGTGCAGGAAGGGGGGGGAGGACATCCTGCCCCTCCCCCCGCTGCCCACAGGCGTTATCAGAGGGTTGGGGGACACTTTGGGGACACTTCGGGGACACTTTGGGGACGGCAGGGACCATGTACGGCAACGTGGACACGGGGAAGGGCAAAATT
>NW_021939084.1:59407-64493 GCF_001715985.3 Manacus vitellinus | reverse complement strand
AGAGACCCCTCCCCACCCCCCAAATTCGGGTCCTTTCAGCCCATTTTGAACCATTTTCCTGGTACCTTCCTGGGGCCGGAGCCGGAATCTGAGAGGGGAAAGAGGGAGAGGAAATGCTCATTAGTGGGGTAATTAGCGCTCCCCTAATTAATGATGGGGTAATTATCTACCCCCTTAGTAATGCTTGGGGCTAATTAGCCCCTCCCCTAATTAATGATGGGCATAATAAGACCTGGGGCTAAATACTCCCAGGCCTACTGGGGAGAGGGGCTATTTAACCCCTCCCCTAATTAATGCTGCAGCTAATTAGACCTGTGGCTAATTAGACCCTCCCCTACTTAATGTTGTGGCTAATTAGGGTTGGGGGTATTTAGCCCCTCCCCTAATTAATGCTGGGGCTAATTAGCCCCTCTCTGAATTAACACTCGGGGTTAATTAGGCTCCATGGGTGGCCATTGCTAAGATATCCCACAAGGCCCTGGACTGTGTCCGCCATCTTGGATCCCATGATGCTCAGTGGCAGCCGTCTTCTATCCCACAATGCCCTGCTCTGTGTCAGCCATCTTGTATCCCATCAGGCTCAATGACAGCCATCTTGTATCCCACAATGCCCTGTGCTGTGTCCGCCATCTTGTATCTCATGTTACTCAATGGCAGCCATCTTCTATCCCACAATGCCCTGTGATGTATCATCCATATTGTATCCCATGGTACTCAATGGTGGCCATCTTGTATCCCACAATGCCCTGTGCTGTATTGGCCACCTTATATCCCATGTTACTCAATGGCAACCATCTTGTATCCCATAATGCTCTGTGCTTTGTCAGCCATCTTGTATCCCATGTTACTTAATGGTAGACATCTTGTATCCCACAATGCCCTGTGCTGGGTCAGCCATCTTGTATCCCATGGTACTCAATGGTGGCCATCTTGTATCCCACAATGCCCTGTGCTGTGTCAGCCATCTTGTATCTCATGTTACTCAATGGCAGCCATCTTATATCCCACAATGCCCTGTGATGTATCATCCATGTTGTATCCCATGGTACTCAATGGAGGCCATATTGTATCCTGTGATACTTAATAGCAGCCATCTTGTATCCCACAATGCCCTATGCTGTGTCAGTTGTATTGTATCCCATGATACTCAATGGTTGCCATCTTGTATCCCATGATACCCCTCAATGGCAGCCATGTTGTATCCCACAATGCCCTGTGCTTTGTCAGCTATCTTGTATCCCATGGTACTCAATGGTGGCCATCTTGTATCCCACAATGCCCTGTGCTGTGTCAGCCATCTTGTATCCCATGATACTCAATGGTTGCCATCTTGTATCCCACAATGCCCTGTGCTGTGTGGGCCATCTTGTATCCCATGGTACTCAATGGCAGCCATATTGTATCCCATGTTACTCAATGGCAGCCATATTGTATCCCACAATGCCCTGTGCTATGTCAGCCATATTGTGTCTCATGTTACTCAATGGCAGCCATCTTGTATCCCACAATGCCCTGTGATGTATCATCCATCTTGTGTCTCATGTTACTCAATGGCAGCCATCTTGTATCCCACAATACCCCACTCCTCCCCATCCCCTGTTTCCCCCCCAGAGCCACTCCCCCCATCCCCTAATACCCCCCTGTATCCCATGATGCCCCTCACCGGCTCCGGCCTTGCCGCACGTCCCCACCCGGCCCAGACACTCCTTGTGGGCGGGGGCCCGGCAGCGGCTGCAGCGATAGCCCTGGTAGAAGGTGCCCCTGGGGACACGGGGGGACAATGGGGAACACGGGATAACAGTCACTGAGGGCATCATCAGACACACCCAGCTGAGCCAACCTAGGCCTGACCAATCCCCAACACACCTGATTGGCCAACCCAGCCCTTGACCCCCCCAGTTCTTGGCCTGTGTTGGTCTCAACCCCACCAGGATCAACCCCCCATGGTTTGAACCCATCCAGGAGGGACCCAGCTTGGCCTTGGCCCACCCAGGCCTAGATCTACCTTGGTCTTGACCCACCTCGTTGTCCTCCAATCAACCTTGACCGACCAACCAACCTTGACCCACCTTGACCTCCACCCAACCCTTGACCCACCTTGAGGCCACTCAGGCCTTGACCCCCAAGAGGTTCCTTGACTCCCCCCAGCTCTCAATCCCCCCAAGACTTGATCCCCCCATGATCTTGACCTATCCAGGCCTCAACCTGTCCCCTTCATTTCCAACTCACACCTTGACCCACCTTGACCTCAGCTCACCCAACTGACCCATCAAGACCCCACCCCACCTCCAATCCCCTACCTGGGGCCTCCCCTTCTCCCAGAGCCCCCCAACCCTCTCTCCCATCTCACCTCCCACCTCCCCAGGAGGGCGGGGGATGTCGTTTTGGGGTCCTACCTCAGCAACATCTGGCAGGCCCTGCAGGACGTGGTGTCCTCGAAGGAGAACATCTGGAAGTCGTGTCCGTCGGCCAGGGCGTGCTCGGGGAAGATGTTGGAGCTGGAGAGGGACAGGGGGGAAACTGAGTCTGGTGGAGGCAAACTGAGCCCCCCGGGACCACCCAGTGGGGCAGGTGACCCCCCCCATGGGGGGCTGGAGGAACCTACAGGGCCATCTCGAACTGCTCCAGCCACTTCTTCTTCAGCTCCTGCGTCTTGAAGAAGAGCTCGTAGTCCTGGAGCCCCGCCATGTCCATGAGTATGAAGGTGTGGGACCACTGGGGGGTGGAGGGGGGAGGATCAGCCACGCCCTCCGCCCGGGGTGGGGTTACCCGGCACTGGGGACACTGGGGGACACACCCCTGGGGCCACTGGGAGTGAGGGTGGCCACTGAGGACATGTGGACATCTGGATGCTGGGTACAGCAAGGACATGAGGGGGGTAGCAGGGACCAAGATCATGGGATCCACCAGGACATAGGGTATTGGGTTCCACCAGGGACCAGGATCCTGGGAGCCATCAAGGATCAGGATCATGGGATCCACCAGGGATCAGGATCATGGGATCCACCAGGACATAGGGTATTGGGTTCCACCAGGGACCAGGATCATGGGATCCACCAGGGAATGGGATCCTGGGAACCACCAGGAAATGGGATCCTGGGATCTGCCAGGACATAGGATATTGGGTTCCACCAGGGACCAGGATCCTGGGAGCCATCAAGGATCAGGATCATGGGATCCACCAGGGATCAGGATTATGGGATCTGCCAGGGATCAGGATCCTGGGAGCCACCAGACCTGGACAGCTGTGTCCACCAGGGACCAGGATCACAGGCTCCACCAGCTGTGTCCACCAGAGACCAAGATCCTGAGATCTACCACGGCTGGACATTTGGGACCACGAGGGACCAGGATCCTGGGATCCATCAGGGAAGAGGATCATTGGATCCAGTAGATCTGGACACCTGTGTCCACTTGGGTTCACTGGGAAGAGGACACCCAGGACCACTGGGAATTGGACACATGGGTCCACCAGGCCTTGATGGGGACACCAGGGACCTGGAGGCTTGGGATCACCAGGGACCAGGATCCTGGGATCCACCAGACCTGGACACTTGTGTCCACCATGGACCAAGATGTCGGGATCTACCAGGATCCAGGAATCCACCAGACCTGGACACTTGTGTCCACCACGGACCAAGATGTCGGGATCCACCAGGATCCTGGGATCCACCAGACCTGGACACTTGTGTCCACCACGGACCAAGATGTCGGGATCCACCAGGATCCAGGGATCCACCAGACCTGGACGCTTGTGTCCACCACAGACCAAGATGTCGGGATCCACCAGGATCCTGGCCCCGGACACCCATGTCCACCGGGTTCTTTGGGAAGAGGACACTCAGGACCCCTGGGCAGTGGATCCTCGGGACCCCCCCGGCCATGGTGTCACCCCCCTGTCCCCGGCACCTTCTTGCCGTCGCGGGGGCCGAGGGCGCCGTCCCTGAGCCGGTGGCTCTGCAGGTCCACGACGTCCTTGGCCTCGTAGGAGTCCCCGCGGCGCTTGCAGATGATCAGGGCCTTGTCCAGCAGGAACCCGTACCTGGGGACACGGGCGGGGTGACACCGGCTCCCCGAGGCCACCGCCTGTCCTGGGCTGGCCCCACCACCTGTCCTGGGCTGTCCCCACCACCTGTCCTGGGCTGGCCCCGCCTCTGGGACAGGGGGTGTCCCCAAGTGTCCCCATGTCCCCAGCCTTGTGTCCCCAAGGGGGTCCACGTGGGGGGTCCCTGTTTTCCCATGTCCCCATGGTGTTCTTGGGGTGTCCCTGTGATGTCCCCATGTCCCCATGGTGTCCTCAAGGTCCCTGTGATGTCCCTGTGGGTGTCCCCATGTCCCCGTGGTGTCCCCATGGTGTCCCTGTGTCCCCATGGTGTCCCCAAGGTCCCTGTGATGTCCCCATGGTGTCCCTGTGTCCCCATGGTGTCCCCAAGGTCCCTGTGATATCCTCGTGGTGTCCCCATGTCCCCATGGTGTCCTCATGTCCCCATGGTGTCCCTGTGTCCCCATGGTGTCCCCAAGGTCCCTGTGATGTCCCTGTGGGTGTCCCCATGTCCCTGTGGTGTCCCCGTGTCCCCATGGTGTCCCCAAGGTCCCTGTGATGTCCCTGTGGGTGTCCCCATGTCCCTGTGGGTGTCCCCATGTCCCCATGGTGTCCCCAAGGTCCCTGTGATGTCCCTGTGGGTGCCCCCATGTCCCCGTGGTGTCCCCATGTCCCCATGGTGTCCCTGTGTCCCCATGGTGTCCCTGTGTCCCCATGGTGTCCCCAAGGTCCCTATGATGTCCCCATGGCTGTCCCCATGTCCCCGTGCTGTCCCCGTGTCCCCATGGTGTCCCCAAGGTCCCTATGATGTCCCCATGGCTGTCCCCATGTCCCCGTGCTGTCCCCGTGTCCCCATGGTGTCCCCAAGGTCCCTATGATGTCCCTGTGGGTGTCCCCATGTCCCCATGGTGTCCCTGTGTCCCCATGGTGTCCCCAAGGTCCCTGTGATGTCCCTGTGGGTGTCCCCATGTCCCCGTGGTGTCCCCATGTCTCCATGGTGTCCCCAAGGTCCCTGTGATGTCCCTGTGGGTGTCCCCATGTCCC
>NW_021939084.1:51592-53136 GCF_001715985.3 Manacus vitellinus | reverse complement strand
GTTACACCAAAAATTGGGAATCAACCCCCTCCTGGACCCCTCCAGGACCCACAGTGGGGTTACTGGGAGCACTGGGAGGGGTTACTGGGAGAGCTGGGAGGAGTTACTGGGAGCACTGGGAGGGGTTACTGGGAGCACTGGGAGGGGTTACTGGGAGAGCTGGAGGGGTAACTGGTGCCACTGGTGTCACTGGTGTCACTGGTCGGTGTCACTGGTGTCACTGATGTCACTGGTCGGTGTTACTGGTGTCACTGGTGTCACTGGTCAGTGTCACTGGTGTCACTGGTGTCATTGGTCAGTGTCACTGGTGTCACTGGTGTCACTGGTGTCATTGGTCAGTGTTACTGGTGTCACTGGTCGGTGTCAGTGCTGTCCCTGCTGTCTCCGATGTCCCCAATGTCCCTGCTGTCCCTGCTGTCCCTGGTCGGTGTCCCTGCTCTCCCTGCTGTCCCTGGTCGGTGTCCCCGGTGTCCCCAATGTCCCTGGTTGGTGGCAGTGATGTCCCTGCTGTCCCCGGTGTCCCAGGTGTCCCTGGTCAGTGTCCCTGGTCAGTGTCCCTGCTGTCCCTGCTGTCCCTGGTCGGTGTCAGTGATGTCACTGCTGTCCCTGCTGTCCCCAGTGTCCCTGGTGGGTGTCCCTGCTGTCCCCGGTGTCCCTGGTGGGTGTCCCCAGTGTCCCAGCTGTCCCTGCTGTCCCCAGTGTCCCTGGTCAGTGTCCCCAATGTCCCTGCTGTCCCTGCTGTCCCAGGTATCCCTGGTCGGTGTCAGTGATGTCCCAGCTGCCCCTGCTGTCCCCAGTGTCCTTGGTGTCCCTGGTTGGTGTCCCCAGTGTCCCTGCTGTCCCTGCTGTCCCTGCTGTCACTGTTGTCCCTGGTCGGTGTCCCCAATGTCCCTGCTGTCCCTGGTCGGTGTCCCTGTTGTCCCCAGTGTCCCTGGTTGGTCTCAGTGATGTCACTACTGTCCCTGCTGTCCCCGGTGTCCTCGGTGTTTCTGGTCAGTGTCAGTGATGTCAGTGATGTCCCTGCTGTCCCTGCTGTCCCTGCTGTCCCTGCTGTCCCTGGTCAATGCCCCTGCTGTCCCCGGTGTCCTCGGTGTCCCTGGTTGGTGTCAGTGATGTTACTGCTGTCCCCGGTGTCCCTGCTGTCCCTGCTGTCCTCGGTGTCCCCGGTGTCCCTGGTTGGTGTCCCTGCTGTCCCCGGTGTCCCTGGTGTCCCCAGTGTCCCCGGTTGGTGTCCCTGCTGTCCCTGGTGGGTGTCACTGCTGTCCCCGCTGTCCCTGCTGTCCCCGGTGTCCCCGGTGCCGGGTCTCACCTCGATGTTGATGAACACGCTCTCCATGTCCTGCGGCTCCAGGAAGTGCCGCAGCGGCCGCAGGAAGTGCTGGGGGGGGGGGAACTGGGATTACTGGGAGCACTGGGAGGGGCTGCGGTCCCACGGCCCTGTCCCTGTGGCCCATCCCTGTATCCCGTCCCTGTGTCCCATCCCCGTGGCCCCCTTGTCCATGTCCCCACTGTCCCCAATGTCCCCAGTGTCACCTGGCAGATGG
>NW_021939084.1:46581-48796 GCF_001715985.3 Manacus vitellinus | reverse complement strand
GCCACCACGGGGGGCCCTGTGGGCACAGCCCGGGCCGTGGGAACGGGGGGCCCAGGGGGGAACCAGGAACCCGGGACACGAGGGGGGGTTTGGGCATCCGGGGCCTCTGCCCACAGCGAGGGTCCCACGAGGGTCCGGGTGTCCGGATGTGGAGATCCAGGGGGTCCGTGAGGGATTCAGGGGGGCCCGGAGGGATCCAGGTGTCCAGATGTGGAGATCCAGAGGGTCCAGGAGGGATCCAGGTGTCCAGATGTGGAGATCCAGGGGGTCCAGGAGGGATCCAGGAGGTCCAGGAGGGATCCAGGGAGTCCAGATGTGGAGATCCAGGAGGTCCACGAGGGATTCAGGGGGTCCAGGAGGGATCCAGGGGTCCAGCTGTGGAGATCCAGGGGGTCCGTGAGGGATCCAGGGGGTCCATGAGGGATCCAGGGGTCCAGGAGGGACCCAGGAGGTCCATGAGGGATCCAGGTGTCCGGATGTGGAGATCCAGGGGGTCCAGGAGGGATTCAGGGAGTCCATGAGGGATCCAGGTGTCCGGATGTGGAGATCCAGGGGGTCCAGGAGGGATCCAGGGGTCCAGATGTGGAGATCCAGGAGGTCCATGAGGGATCCAGGTGTCCGGATGTGGAGATCCAGGGGGTCCAGGAGGGATCCAGGGGGTCCAGCTGTGGAGATCCAGGGGGTCCAGGAGGGATCCAGGGGGTCCAGGAGGGATCCAGGTGTCCAGGACCTGTCAGGGGGGGTGGGGGGATCCAGGTATCCATGTCCAGGGGGTACCAAGGTGTCCAAGCCCTACCAGGCATCCAAGGGGTGACCCTGGTGTCTGAGACCTCTTGGGGGTCTCAGGGGGGACTCAGGTGACCAGGACATGACCCTGGTGTCCAGGTTCCTTTGGGGGTCCCAGGGGGGTCTCAGGTGACCAGGATGTGACCCTGGTGTCCAGGACCCGTTGGGGGTCTCAGGGGGATCCCAGTGACCAGGACATGACCCTGATGTCCAGGTTCCATTGGGGGTCTCAAGGGGATCCCAGTGACCAGGATGTGACCCTGGTGTCCAGGTTCCATTGGGGGTCTCAGAGGGGACCCCAGTGACCAGGACATGACCCTGGTGTCCAGGTTCCATTCAGGGTCCCAGGGGGGACTCAGGTGACCAGGACATGACCCTGGTGTCGAGGTTCCTTTGGGGGTCTCAGGGGGGTCTCAGGTGACCAAGACATGACCCTGATGTCCAGGTTCTATTTGGGGTCTCAGGGGGGATCCCAGTGACCAGGATGTGACCCTGGTGTCCAGGTTCCTTTACGGGTCTCAGGGGGGACTCAGGTGACCAGGATGTGACCCTGATATCCAGGACCCATTGAGGGTCTCAGGGGGATCCCAGTGACCAGGATGTGACCCTGGTGTCCAGGTTCCATTTGGGGTCCCAGGGGGGACTCAGGTGACCAGGACATGACCCTGGTGTCCAGGTTCCCTTGGGGGTCCCAGGGGGGACTCAGGTGACCAGGACGCGACCCTGGTGTCGTTCCTTTGGGGGTCCCAGGGGGGACTCAGATGACCAGGACATGACCCTGGTGTCCAGGTTCCTTTGGGGGTCTCAGGTGACCAGGACATGACCCTGGTGTCCAGGTTCCATTGGGGGTCTCAGAGGGGACCCCAGTGACCAAGACATGACCCTGGTGTCCAGGTTCCATTCAGGGTCCCAGGGGGGTCTCAGGTGACCAGGACATGACCCTGGTGTCCAGGTTCCTTTGGGGGTCCCGGGGGGGACTCAGGTGACCAGGATGTGACCCTGGTGTCCAGGTTCCTTTGGGGGTCTCAGGGGGGATCCCAGTGACCAGGATGTGACCCTGATGTCCAGGACCTGTTGGGGGTCCCAGGGGGATCCCAGTGACCAGGACATGACCCTGATGTCCAGGACCTGTTGGGGGTCCCAGGGGGATCCCAGTGACCAGGACATGACCCTGATGTCCAGGTTCCTTTGGGGGTCTCAGGTGACCAGGATGTGACCCTGGTGTCCAGGTTCCTTTGGGGTTCTGAGGGGAACTCAGGTGACCAGGACATGACCCTGGTGTCCAGGACCCGTTGGGGGTCTCAGGGGGATCCCAGTGACCAGGACATGACCCTGGTGTCCAGGTTCCTTTGGGGGTCCCAGAGGGACCCCACCACATCCAGGTTCTCGGGGTCCGGGGGGGGGGAGGTGTCAGGTGTCCATGACCCCA
>NW_021939084.1:42577-43607 GCF_001715985.3 Manacus vitellinus | reverse complement strand
GGTCCCTGTCCTGAGCCGGTGTCACCGGTGCCACTCGCTGTCCCCTGTCCTGTGCCGGTGTCACCGGTGCCACCCGTTGTCCCCTGTCCTGTGCCGGCGTCACCGGTGCCACGTGGTGGCCCCTGTCCTGTCCCTACGTCACCTGGTGCCACCCGTTCTCCCCTGTCCTGTTCCGGTGTCACCGGTGCCATCCGGTGTCCCCTGTCCTGTTCCGGTCTCACCGGTGCCACCCGGTGTCCCCTCTTCTGTCCCTGTGTCACCGGTGCCATCCCGCGTCCCCTGTCCCGTGCCAGTGCCACCCTGTGGTGCCAGCATCACCCGGTGCCACCCAGTGTCCCCTGTGCTGTCCCGTTTTCCCCCCTCCCTCTGTCCCTTGTCCCACGCAGTGTCCCCTGTCCCTGTGTCCCCTGTCCCAAGTGATGTCCTCTGTCCCCCACTCTGTCCCCCATCCCACACAGTGTCCCCCATCCCGCTGTCCCCAGTCTCTGTGTCCCCTGTCCCACGCGGTGTCCCCTGTCCCTGTGTCTCCAGTCCCCCGCGCTGTCCCCTGTCTCACACGGTGTCCCCTATCTCACCCAGTGTTCCCCATCCCTGTGTCCCCTGTCCCAAGTGATGTCCTCTGTCCCCCACGCTGTCCCCCGTCCCATGCAGTGTCCCCCTGTCCCACGCCGTATCCCCCATCCCGGTGTCCCCTGTCCCACGCAGTGTCCCCTGTCCCTGTGTCCCCTGTCCCACTCAGTGTCCCCTGTCCCACGCAGTGTCCCCTGTCCCAAGTGATGTCCTCTGTCCCCCGCACTGTCCCCCATCCCACAGAGTGTCCCCTATCCCGCTGTCCCCAATCCCTGTGTCCCCAGTCCCCCGCGGTGTCCCCAATCCCTGTGCCCCCCGTCCCACGCGGTGTCCCCCATCCCATACAGTGTCCCCCATCCCGCTGTCCCCAGTCTGTGTCCCCTGTCCCTGTGTCCCCTGTCCCACGCAGTGTCCCCTGTCCCTGTGTCCCCTGTCCCAAGTGATGTCCTCTGTCCCCCGC
>NW_021939084.1:34215-35197 GCF_001715985.3 Manacus vitellinus | reverse complement strand
CTGTCCCCTACCTGTCCCCTGGGTGTCCCCTGTCCCCTGTCTGTCCCCTGTCTGTCCCTTGTCCCCTGGCTGTCCCCTGCCTGTCCCCTGTCCCCTGCCTGTCCCCCGTCCCCTGGGTGTCCCTCATCCCCTGTCTGTCCCCTGCCTGTCCCCTGTCCCCTGGGTGTCCCCTGACTGTCCCCTCCCCGCAGGTGACCGACGGGGACGGTGAGGCCGTGCTGGCCATGGACGCTCTGCGGCAGCGCTTCCCCAACCCGCAGGAGCTGGTGGGACATTCCCTCTACGTGTCCGTCACCGTCATCACCGAGTCAGGTCTGCGGGGACACGGGGGGACACCTGGGGTTGGGGACAGGGAGGATGGGGACACCCGGGGCCACCCCACGGCCACCAGAGCTGTCCCTGATAGGGGGACAGTGAGCCCTGGCACAGGGTGAGGTGGGTCAGGGGACACCTGGGGTTGGGGACAGGGAGGATGGGGACATCCGAGGCCACCCCAGGGCCACCAGAGCTGTCCCTGGGCAGGGGACAGTGAGCCCTGGCACCAGGGGATGTGGATCTGGGGACACTTGGGGTTGGGGACAGGGAGGATGGGGAGACATGAGGTTGGAGACAGGGAGGATGGGGACACCCAGGGCCACCCCGGGGCCACCCCAAGGCCACCCTGATAGGGGGACAGTGAGCCCTGGCACCAGGTGAGGTGGGTCTGGGGACACCTGGGGTTGGGGACAGGGAGGATGGGGAGACATGAGGTTGGGGATGGTGAGGACAGGGACACCTGGGGTTGGGGACAGGGAGGATGGGGACACCTGGGGCCACCCCAGGGCCACCGGGGCTGTCCCTGGGCAGGGGACAGTGACCCCTGACCCCGGTGCCCCAGGCAGTGACATGGTGGAGGCCCAGCGCGGTGGCATCCCCATCGTGACGTCGCCCTACACCATCCACTTCACCCACACCCCCAAGTACTTCAAACCGGGCATACCCT
>NW_021939084.1:30256-31724 GCF_001715985.3 Manacus vitellinus | reverse complement strand
CGGCAGATGACGGCCCAGGCCTATCGCAGCCAGGCCGGCTCCGGAAACTTCCTGCACTTGGCCGTGCAGGCCACGGAGCTGAGGGCCGGGGAGAACCTGCCCGTCCACTTCCACCTCAAGACCAACAACAACGCCGTCCGCGACGCCGTCCAGTACTTCACCTACCTGGTGGGTGCCACCCCGGCTCGGGGGTTGGGATGGCTGGGGGGGCTTGGCTGATGACCATGGCCAAGGTGACCGATCACCATGACTAGGGTGGCCAATGACCGTGGCCAAGGTGATTAATGACAATGGCCAGGGTGACCAGTGACCATGACCAGGGTGATCAATGACCATGACCATGGTGATCAATGACCATGACTAGGGTGGCCAGTGACCATGTCCAGGGTGATCAATGACCACAACCATGGTGATTAATGACCATGACTAGGGTGACCAATGACCGTGGCCAAGGTGATGAATGACCATGGCCAGGGTGACCAGTGACCATGACCAGGGTGATCAATGACCATGGCCAAGGCGATCAATGACCATGGCCAAAGTGACAAATGACCATGGCCAAGGTGACCAATGACCACAACCATGGTGATCAATGACCGTGACTAGGGTGGCCAATGACCATGGCCAAGGTGATGAAGGACCATGTCCAGGGTGACCAATGACCATGACCAGGGTGACCAATGACCATGGCCACGGTGACCAATGACCATGTCCAGGGTGACCAATGACCATGGCCAAGGTGATTAATGACCATGACCAGGGTGACCAATGACCATGACCAAGATGACCAATGACCATGGCCAAAGTGATTAATGACCATGACCAGGGTGACCAACAGACATGACCAGAGTGACGAGTGGTCACAACCATGGTGACCAATGACCATGGCCAACATGACCAATGGCCATGGCCAAGGCGACCGGTGACCATGACCAGGGTGACCAATGACCATGGCCACCAATGACCACAGTGACCAATGACCACGGCCAGGGTGACCAATGACCATGGCCAGGGTGACCAATGACCACGACCACCAATGACCACAGTGACCAATGACCATGACCAAGTTGACCAATGACCATGGCCAAGGTGACTGATGACCACGTCCAGGAGTGGTCACCAAGGGCCAGCACGGCAGGATGGGGTGACCGGGACGTCCTGAACCCCCGTGGTGGCCGAGGGTGGGCTGAGGGGGTCACTTACCACCCGGGTGGCCACCACCAACCCCGGCGTTCCTTGCCCGCCCCAGATCATGAGCAAGGGGCGCATCGTCCGCACCGGGCGGCAGCGCCACGAGGCCGGGCAGAACCTGGTCATCATGACCCTGCCGGTGACCCCCGAGCTCGTCCCCTCCTTCCGCATCGTGGCCTATTACCACGTCCTGCCCGGAGAGATTGTGGCCGACTCCGTCTGGGTGGACGTCCAGGACACCTGCATGGGCACCGTGAGTGTCCCCCAGAGGGGTGGG
>NW_021939084.1:21851-23106 GCF_001715985.3 Manacus vitellinus | reverse complement strand
TGCCTTGGGGACCAGCTGTGACCCCCCAGCTCCACCCTGGCGGGGTGGTGACACCTCTTGGGGTGGGGTTGGGGTGGGTTGTGACCCCCCTGGTCCCCCCTCGCCCTCCCCAGGGTGTCGGCGAAGACCCTGCCCGTGTACCTGAAGGACTCCATCACCACCTGGGAGGTGCTGGCCGTCAGCCTCTCGCCCACCAAAGGTATGGCACCCAGGGGGAGGGCGGCCCCGGGGCACCAAAGGAACCCCCCTGACCCTCGGGAGTGGCCCCCTGAAGCCTGGTGGGTCTCCTCGGGGCTTTGAGGGATCCCCTAAACCTTGGGAGGACTCCAGGAGATTCAAGGGATCTCCTAAACCTTGGGAGGACTCAGTGGGTCTTGAGGGGTGTCCTAAGACTTTGGAGGACTCCTTGGGACTGGTGGGATCCTAAACCTTGGGAGAACTCTTTGGGGTTCAGGGGATCTCCTAAACGTTGGGAGAACTCTTTGGGGTTCAGGGGATCTCCTAAACCTTGGGAGAACTCCTTGGGACTTGAGGGATCTTCTAAGCCTTGGGAAGACTCCATGGATCTTAAAGAATCTCATCAACCTTGGGAGGACTCCTTGGGCCTTGAGGGATCTCCTAAACCTTGGGAGAACTCCTTGGGGCTCGAGGGGTCTTCTAAACATTGGGAGAACTCCCTGGGACTTGAGATGTCTCCTAAACCTTGGGAGAAGTCCTTGGGGCTTGAGGGATCTCACCAACCTTGGGAGGACTCCTTGGGACTTGAGAGATCTCCTAAGCCTTCGGAGGACTCCTTGGGGTCCAAGGGATCTCCTAAGCCTTGGGAGGACTCCTTGGGACTGGTGGGATACTCTAAGCATTGGGGGCACTCCTTGGGACTTGAGGGATCCCCTAAACCTTGGGAGAACTCCGTGGGTTTTGAGGGATCTCCTAAACCTTGGGAAGACTCCTTGGGACTTGAGAAATCTCCTAAACCTTGGGCAGAATCCCTGGGACTTGAGGGATCCCCTAAACCTCAGGAGGACTTCTTGGGTTTTGAGGGATCTCCTAAACCCTGAGAGCACTCCTTGGGACTGATGGGATCCCCTAAACCCTGAGAGCACTCCCTGGGACTGGTGGGATCTCCTAAACCCTGAGAGCACTCCCTGGGACTGGTGGGATCCCCTAAACCCTGAGAGCACTCCTTGGGACTGGTGGGATCCCCTAAACCCCCGGGAGAACTCCGAGAGATCCGAGGCATCCCCTAAACCCCGGC
>NW_021939084.1:10843-13001 GCF_001715985.3 Manacus vitellinus | reverse complement strand
GGGTGGGGACAGGGGGACATCCCCCCGGGAGTGGGGACACATGGGGACATCCACCCGGGGGGCGGGGACATGGGGACATCCCCCCGGGAGTGGGGACATGGGGACATCCCCCTGGGGGGTAGGGACAGGGGGACATCCCCCCAGGGAGTGGGGACAGGGGGACATCCCCCCAGGGAGTGGGGACATGGGGACATCCCCCCGGGGGGGAACACATGGGGACATCCCCCTGGGGGAGTGGGGACAGGGGGACATCCCCCTGGGGGGCAGGGACATGGGGACATCCCCCTGGGGGGTGGGGATGGCCCCAAAGGGTGGGAATGTCCTCTAAGGGACATCGGGAATGTTCTCCAAGGGTGGGAATGTCCTCAAGGGCAGGAACATCCTCAAAGGGTGGGAATATCCCCAAAAGGGTGGGAATGTCCTCAAAGGGTGAGAATGTCCTCAAAGGATGGGAACATCCCCCAAAGGGTGGGAACATCCCTCAAAGGGTGTGGGAATACCCTACAAGGGGTTGAGGACATCCTCAAAAGGGTGGGAACATCCTCCAAAGGATGGGAATGTCCTCCCAGGGTGGGAACATCCCCCAAAGGGTGTGGGAATACCCTACAAGGGGATGGGAACGTCCTCAAAAGGGTGAGTGGAAGCATTCCCAAAATGGTGGGTGGGAACATCCCCAAAATGGTGGGTGGGAACATCCCCCAAGGGGCAGGAACATTCCCAGAGGGTGGGTGGGAATATCCCCCAAGGGTGTGGGAACAACCCCCAGAGGGTGAGAACATTCCTCAAGGGTGGGAACATTCCCAAAGGATGGGTGGGAGCCTCCCCCAAAGGATCAGAACCTCCCCCAAAGGTGTGGGTGGAACTTCCTTGTGTTGGCCAACATTTGGAGGGCGTTGGTGGCCTAAAACCCACCCCTGAGTGTTCCTTGTCTTGGCCAAAACTCGGAGAGTGTTGGTGGCCTGAAGCCACGCCCGGGCTCTCCTTGTGTTGGCCAACGGTCAAAGAGTGTTTGTGGCCTAAAACCACCCTTGGGTGCCCCTTGTGTTGGCCAACGTTTGCAGAACTTTGGTGGCCTAAAATCACCCTTGGGCGCCCCTTGTGTTGGCCAGCGTTTGCAGAACTTTGGTGGCCTAAAACCACCCTTGGGTGCCCCTTGTGTTGGCCAGCGTTTGTAGAACTTTGGTGGCCTAAAACCACCCTTGGGTGCCCCTTGTGTTGGCCAACGTTTGCAGAACGTCGGTGGCCTGAAGCCACTCCCGGTTGCTCCTTGTGTTGGCCAACACTTGACTGGAAGACGTTGGTGGCCTGAAGCCACCCTTGGGTGCTCCTTGTGTTGGCCAACACTTGGAGGGCGTCGGTGGCCTGAAGACACCCCCAGGCCCTCCTTGTGTTGGCCAATGGTTGAAGAGTATTGGTGGCCTAAAACCACCCTTGGGTGTTCCTTGTCTTGGCCAACATTTGATTGGAAGACGTCGGTGGCCCGAAGCCACCCTTGTGTTGGCCAACGCCTGGAGGGCGTCGGTGGCCTGACCACGCCCCTGACCCCACCCCCTGTCCCCTCCCCAGGTTACGTCCAACAACTGGCCTTCAAGAAACCCGACAACTCCTACGCCGCCTTCATCGGCCGCCCCTCCAGCACCTGGTGAGGGAGAGGGGCCACCAAAGCCCCCCTGGGACCGGGTGATATGGGACACGGGGGTCACCTCCCCAAGCCTGGGAACCCCAAACATCCCTCCCCAAAACCAGGGAATCCCAAACATCCCTCCCCAAACCAGGGAACCCCAAACATCCCTCCCCAAACCTGGGAATCCCAAACATCCCTCCCCAAAACCAGGGAACCCCAAACATCCCTCCCCAAACCAGGGAACTCCAACCATCCCTCCCCAAACCAGGGAATCCCAAACATCCCTCCCCAAACCAGGAAACCCCAAACATCCCTCCCCATGTCAGGGAATCCCAAACATCCCTCCCCAAACCAGGGAATCCCAAACATCCCTCCCCAAACCAGGGAATCCCAAACATCCCTCCCCAAAACAGGGAATCCCAAACATCCCTCCCCAAACCAGGGAATCCCAAATATCCCTCCCCAAACCAGGGAATCCCAAACATCCCTCCCCAAAACCAGGGAATCCCAAACATCCCTCCCCAAACCAGGGAA
>NW_021939084.1:9284-10380 GCF_001715985.3 Manacus vitellinus | reverse complement strand
TCAGAATTGGGGTCAAGGGAGATGGTTCTGGGGTCCCCGGTGAAGCTCCGAGGTGGAGTCTCACCTGAGGCTCAGAATTGGGGTTGGGAGGGGGTTCTGGGGTCCCTGGTGAAGCTCAACAGGGTCCTCGTGAGGTTCTCCAAAGGTGGCACCCGGGGACACATCCTGGCCTTGTGGCCCCTGGGGGACACCTCCTGTCCCCGGGGCACACCCCTGGTCCCTGTGGTCCTTTGAGGACACCTCCAGTCCCTGGGGGACATCTCTTGTCCCTGTGATCCTTAGGGGACACCTCCTGTCCCTGGGGACATCTCTGGACCCTGCGAAACCTCAGGGACATTTCTGGACCACGTGATCCCTTGGGGACACCTCCTGTCCCTGGAGGACACCCCTGGTCCCTGCAGCCCCTTGGGGACACCTCCTGTTTCTGGGGACATCTCTGGTCCCTGTGATCCTTTGGGGACACCTCCTGTCCCTGGAGGACACCTCTGGTCCCTGGGGACACATTTTGTCCTTGTGGTCCCTCGGGGACATCTCCTGTCCCTGGAGGACACCCCTGGTCCCTGCAGCCCCTTGGGGACACCTTCTGTCCCTGGGGGACATCTCCTGTCCCTGGGGACACATTCTGTCCTTGTGGCCCCTTGGGGACACCTCCTGTCCCTGGGGACACCCCTGGTCCCTGTGATCCTTTGGGGACACCTCCTGTCCCTGGGGGACATCTCCTGTCCCTGGGGACACATTTTGTCCTTGTGGCCCCTTGGGGACACCTCCAGCCCCTGCGGGACACATTCTGTCCTTGTGACCCCTTGGGGACACCTCCTGTCCCTGGAGGACAACCCTGGTCCCTGTGACCCTTTGGGGACACCTCCAGTCCCTGAGGACACCCCTGGTCCCTGTGGCCCCTTGGGGACCCCTCCTGTCCCTGGGGGACACCCCTGGTCCCTGTGATCCTTTGGGGACACCTCCAGTCCCTGGGGACACCTCCTGTCCTTGTGGCCCCTGGGGGACACCCCTGGTCCCTGGACGACACCAGGACCCCCCCAAGGGTCCCCTCCAGTTGCCCCCAGGACATCCATGGGGCCACTCCGTGCTTGGGGCC
>NW_021939084.1:5242-8772 GCF_001715985.3 Manacus vitellinus | reverse complement strand
CCTGGACGTGTCGGTGCTGCTGCCGCGCCGGGCCAGCCCCGTCAAATACCGCATCGAGAACCGCAACGCGCTGGTGGCACGGTCTGCTGAGGTACCTGGCACTGTCACCTGTCACATTGTCACCTGTCCCTGTCATCCTGTCACCCTGTCCCTGTCATCCTGTCACCCTGTCCCCTCTGGGCCAGCGCCATCAAATACCGCATCGAGAACCGCAACGCGCTGGTGGCACGGTCTGCTGAGGTACCTGGCACTGGCACCT
Source organism: Manacus vitellinus (assembly GCF_001715985.3). NCBI lineage: Eukaryota > Metazoa > Chordata > Aves > Passeriformes > Pipridae > Manacus > Manacus vitellinus. Next base: position 8,513 of record NW_021939084.1, on the reverse strand, counting down.
GTCACACTGTCCCTGTCACTCTGTCACCCTGTCACCGTGTCCCTGTCACCTGTCCCTGTCCCCTGTCACCCTGTCCCTGTCCCCTCTGGGCCAGCCCCGTCAAATACCGCATCGAGAACCGCAACGCGCTCGTGGCACGGTCTGCTGAGGTACCTGGCACTGGCACCTGGTACCTGGCACCCTGTCCCTGTCACCCTGTCCCTGTCCCCTCTGGGCCAGCCCCGTCAAATACCGCATCGAGAACTGCAACGCGCTGGTGGCGCGGTCTGCTGAGGTACCTGGCACTGGCACTGTCACCCTGTCACCCTGTCCCTGTCACCCTGTCACCCTGTCACCTGTCCCTGTCCCTGTCCCCTGTCACCCTGTCCCTGTCACCCTGTCTGTGTTACCCTGTCTCTGTTACCCTGTCCCTGTCACCACCCTGTCACCACCCAGTCCCTGTCACCTGTCCCTGGTCACCCTGTTACCTGTCACCCTGTCTCTGTTACCCTGGCACCTGGCACCTGGTACAAGGCACCCTGTCCCTGTCATCCTGTCACCTGTTGCCCTGTCACCTTGTCACCTGTCACCCTGTCTCTGTTACCCTATCTCTGTCACCCTGTCCCTGTCACCCTGTCTGTGTTACCCTGTCTCTGTTACCCTGTCCCTGTCACCTGTCACCACCCTGTCACCACCCAGTCCCTGTCACCTGTCCCTGTCACTGGTCACCTTGTCACCTGTTACCCTGTCTCTGTCACCCTGGCACCTGTCACCCTGTCACCTGTTGCCCTGTCACCTGTCACCCTGTCTCTGTCACCCTGTCTCTGTTACCCTGTCACCCTGTCACTCTGTCCCTGTCACCTGTTGCTCTGTCACCATATCCCTGTCACCCTGTCACCCTGTCCCTGTCACCTGTCACCCTGTCACCCCCTTGCTGTGACCTGCAGTGTCCCTGTCATCTTCAAGTCCTCCCTGTCCCCTCCCTGTCCCCAGTGTCCCCATCCTTCTCCCTGATGTCCCTCCCCTGCCATCCCCCTCCCTGTCCTCAGCGTCCCCTGATGTCCCCGATGTTCCACCCCTCCCTGTCCCCTCCGTGTCCCCTCCATGTCCTCCACCATCCCTGTCCCCTCCGTGTCCCGCCACGCCGTTGTCCCCTCCCTGTCCCTGTCCCTTCTCTGTCCCCTCCACAGTCCCCGTCCCCCCCAATGGTCCCTGTCCCCACAGACCAAGGTGAACGAGGACTTCACGGTGAAGGCCGAGGGGGTTGGCAAGGGGACAATGACAGTCGTGACCGTCTACAACGCCAAGGTCCCCGACAAGGACGACAAGTGCGACAGCTTCGACCTGCGCGTGCAGGTGGAGGAGGTGGCGGCGGGTCAGTGTCCCCAGCGTGTCCCCAAAGTGTCCACTTGTGGTACCGCCCGTGTCCCCCCCCCCGAATGTCGCCCTCAACGTCCCCGTTGTCCCCGCGCAGGCAACGGGGAAGGGGGGGCGGGGGGACAAGAGGAGGAGGTACGTATCAGCTCCATCAAGATGCACAGCGTCGGCGGCCAGGTATGGGTGACGTGGGACAGCAGGGGGGTTTGGGGACGTCGGGACAATCGGCGGGCGGTGAATGGGGGTGGCAAGGGAGGGACATGGGGAGACAGGGACACTGGGGAACACTGGGGACCAGCAGGGAACATTGGGGACAGGGAGGGGGATACTGGGGACAGGGACATCGGGGAAAGGATGGGGACACTGGGGCCAGGGAGGAGGGTGGCAGGGGAGGGACATCGGGGAGAAGGGACACTGGGGACACTGGGGACAGCAGGGATGTTGGGGACAGGGAAGGGGAGGGGGATACTGGGGACAGGGACAGTGGGGAAAAGGAGGGGGACGTTGGGGACATCAGGGGACACCGGGGACAGGGAGGGGACAAGGAGGGGACAGGGAGGGGACAGGGAGGGGAGGAACATCGGGGACATCAGGGGACACTGAGGACAGGGAGGGGGATGGCAGGGGAGGGACATCAGGGAGAAGGATGGGGACACTGGGGACAGGGAGGGGATAGGGAGGACATTGGGGATGTTGGGGACAGGGAGGGGAATGGGGATGTTGGGGACAGGGACATCAGGGGACGACGGGGAGGACATTGGGGACAGGGAGGCAAATGGGGACACTGAGGAGAGGGACATCAGGGTAAAGGATGGGGACACTGGGGACAAACAGGGATGTTGGGGACAGGGAGGGGAATGGGGACATTGAGGACAGGGAGGGGACAGGGAGAGGAATGGGGACATTGGGGACAGGGAGGGGGCAGGGAGGACATTGGGCACAGGGAGAGGAATGGGGACATTGAGGACAGGGAGGGGACAGGGAGGACATTGGGGACATTGGGGACAGGGAGGGGACAGGGAGGACACTGGGGTCAGGGAGGGGAATGGGGACATTAGGGACAGGGAGAGGACAGGGAGGACATTGGGGACATTAGGGACAGGGAAGGGGCAGGGAGGACATTGGTGACGTTGGGGACAGGGAGGGCACAGGGAGGACACTGGGGACAGGGAGGGCACAGGGAGGACACTGGGGACAGGGAGGTGAATGGGGACATTGGGGACAGGGAGGGGAATGGGGACACTGGGGACAGGGAGGGGAATGGGGACATTGGGGACAGGAAGGGGACAGGGAGGACATTGGGGACAGGGAAGGGGCAGGGAGGACATTGGGCACAGGGAGGGGAATGGGGACATTGGGGACAGGGACATCAGTGGTAAAGGATTGGGATGTTGGGGACAGGGATGGGGCAGGGAGGACACTGGGGACATCGGGGACAGGAAGGGGAACTGGAGTACTGGGGACAGGGACATCAGGGACAAGGACGGGGACACTGGGGACAAACAGGACTCAGCCCCACCTTGTCCCAGAGGGATCCTTGGGGACAGGGACATCAGAGCAGGGGACTGTGGGGACAGTCGGGGGGTTGGGGACCGGGGGGTGGCCTCAGCCCTGTCCCCGCAGGCACCTGGGTGACGTGGACGCCACCATGTCCATCCTGGACGTGTCCATGCTGACCGGCTTCACCCCCGACCTGCAGGACCTCAAGAGGGTCAGTGTGGGGACACGGGGGGGCATGGGGGGGACAAGGGGACATGTCCTCGGTGTGACGGTGTCCCTGGGTGTCCCTGGGTGTCCCTGGGCGTCCCCGTGTCCCCGGCGTGACGGTGTCCCTGTCCCCAGCTCTCGGAGGGGGTGGACAGGTACATCTCCAAGTTCGAGCTCGACCAGGCGCAGTCGGAGCGGAGCAACGTCG
>NW_021939084.1:0-1932 GCF_001715985.3 Manacus vitellinus | reverse complement strand
TGAGCTGAGCAGGATTCCTCAGCTCTTCCATCCTCTCCGGGCTCTCTCCCACGCACAGCCCGTGGCTCCCACTCCTGCTCTGTGTCAGCTTTGATAAGAGCCCCCCGTGCAATCAGTGCAGCTCCAGCTATCCGGCTCCAGAGCTGGATGATTTCCTCCTGGGGCTTCTTCATTCCTGTTCATAATTAAAGGAGGACTTCTCGCCATGCCAAGGGCTATAGAAAAATAAGGGATAAGTAATAAAGTGGTGGCAGAGAGCCAGGGACTCACTGCTGCTGCTGCTGCTGCTGCTGCTTGGATTCTTGCAAGGTTTGGGTGTCTGGTTCGACTGTTTGCATTTTCAGCAGCATGCAGCCTGAAGGGCTGATGTGGTTTAGAATTACTGGATATTTCGGCTTTATATTTAGGACACAAAAAGTTGATTCCTTCGGGGTTTTGCTGCGTTCACTCTGCTGCAATCAAGCTGGCCTGGAGTCACCAGCAGGGCAGGTGCTTGGGAGCTCAGCCCCGGAGCCAGGGCTTGTTCCATCCCCGGGTTATTTGTGTTGGATGAGCAGCAGGAGCCCTCTGGAAGTGGTGGCCCCGCTGTGTAAATAGTCACGGTGCCCCCAGGAGCTGCGGGTGGGACAATGGGCAGATCAGGTCACCCAGAGCCAGCAGTCCCACCCCAGCTTCCCATTTCCCAGGACAAGCTGTTCTCTTCATTAGCCCACGAGGCTCCCAAGGGCCCCAAATCACAGCCCCACACGTAGGAATTCCTCCTCTCCCTCCCAGTGCCTTCGCTCCCTGTCCCTCAGACACGGGGACAAGGGACAAAGGGACACAGGGGCACAGGGACAAAGGGACACAGGGACACAGGGACACAGGGACAAAGGGACACAGGGACACAGGGACACAGGGACATGGGGACACAGGGACACAGGGACAAAGGGACACAGGGATATGGGGACACAGGGAAAAAGGGACACAGGGACACGGGGACACAGGGACATGGGGACACAGGGACACAGGGATATGGGGACACAGGGAAAAAGGGACATGGGGGCACAGGGACAAAGGGACACAGGGACACAAGGACATGGGGACAGAGGGACACAGGGACAAAGGGACATGGGGACACAGGGACACAGGGACATGGGGACACAGGGACACAGGGACATGGGGACACAGGGACATGGGGACACAGGGACACAGGGAAAAAGGGACACGGGGACACGAGGACACAGGGACACGGGGACACGGGGACACGGGGACACGGGGACACGGGGACACAGGGACACGGGGACACGGGGACACAGGGGTGGGACAGCAGCGCTGTGGTGATGGGACACGTCATGGCTGTGATGGGGACACAGCATTGACAAGGTGTCACATGTCACAGCTGTGATGGGGACATGTCCCTGCCATGGTGGGACATGTCATTGCCATGATGGGGACACAGCATTGACAAGGTGTCACATGTCACAGCTGTGATGGGGACACGTCCCTGCCATGGTGGGACATGTTCCTGCTGTGATGGGGACACGGCATTGACAAGGTGTCACATGTCACAGCTGTGATGGGAACACGTCCCTGCCATGGTGGGACATGTCCCTGCCGTGGTGGGACATGGCATTGCCGTGATGGGACATGTCATTGATAAGGTGTCACGTGTCACGGCTGTGATGGGGACACGGCATTGACAAGGTGTCACATGTCACAGCTGTGATGGGGACACGTCCCTGCCATGATGGGACATGTCCCTGCCGTGGTGGGACCTGTCCCTGCCGTGGTGGGACCTGTCACTGCCACACCAGCCCTTGTCACCTCTGTGTCCCCGTGTCCCCACAGAAAACTGTTTCCAGCGGCGGGACCAGGACGAGCCCATCACCGTCGAGCAGCGGATCCAGCGCGCCTGCGAGCCAGGGGTGGACTACGGTGGGACAGGGGGAC
>NW_021939083.1:0-1809 GCF_001715985.3 Manacus vitellinus | reverse complement strand
GTGCTTCTGAATTACTCACAGTAAGCCTGCACTCAAAATATAACTACTTCACAATAGAATTAAATATGCTTGCTCCTGTTGGCACCTTATTTTCTGTATGAACAAATTTTAACATCTTGTTGCCCATACTTATTCAAACAAACACTTCAAATCAAAGAGAAAATGAGTAGCAGGTGAAGACATTTTTGATGATGTTAAGAACGAACGATTATCTAACTAAAGACTTCAGCAATTGTTTTCTACTAATCCCTGTAATTCCTTACAAATATTAGCAATAATTTATGAAATTTAGAACTTTGAAATCCTCACTTTTCTGAAAAAAGGTGAATATCATCTTTGTTATTATCTACGTACATGTGAATCTGGGAAACAAAGTATGCATGAAAGTATGTCTGAATGCATTAACAACCAAATCATGTTTTTTACCTATTTAAGGTATTTCATACAATATATACAGCATGCAAATTGGTGTTTGAATATACATCAAGTCTACAAGGAACAGTCTGGACAGCCACATGACACAGAATAATTCATACCATTTTCTTAGGAAATTCTGCAGTAGAATCTTGTAACGTCTGTTCCGACTGAAGTGTCTCTTTCACAGGGAGATCTAGAAAATTCTCAAGCACAGAGTAATGTTTTTCAAGTTTTTTTTTCAAGCAATACCCATTAATTTCCTTTAAGAAGCAGTGTGACGTGATGCACTGTGAAAGAGGTGTTGGGACCATGGGCTGCTGCAAACCATAGCCTGAGGGAAAACTCCAGAAGGCTGGTGCCCATTCCGGTGAGCAGGTATGCTGTGGTCAGAGCACAGAGGTGGAGAAGCTCTGTGTCACAGCACTGCCTGACCTGACTGGAGGAATGAGTCAGTATGGGTGAGGAGCTAAATCTGAACTGATTTAGGCAAGAAAAAGGTAGTAGCTCTGGAGTACAAAGAAATTATAATGGTGAGGCAAATAGTGCTATCCCATCAGTAGTTCTAGGAATGAGATTCTAGTTTGGGATAGACGTTACATTTACATTGACCTAGTTCTTTTTTTTCCTGTATAAATGTTTTAGCTTTAACATCAAATAGATTTCAAAAACAAATCTTTCAGTAGTGTGCCTTCCAGCAGATGGACTGGAGACCATTGCAAAAGATATGGCATTTAACATTTTCACAAACAGTTTAGTTATTCTTCTCTAGTTTCACAAGTAAATCAGACTGACAGGGTTGAGAATACCCATGATACAAGCCACTCTCTGTAATAAACAGGCTCTCTCAGAGGAAATCTGAAGTCTGAGGAATGCCAAGAGTAAAGCCATAAGTTCAATTCTCTGTTCAGCTAAATGGCAGATCACTATGACGATAACAGAGTGAAGTGAGTGAGGTGTGACTTAAATCATCTCTCTCCTACTAGGTCAAAGAACAGCAGTTAGGAATGTTACACCTCTCTGCTTTGACTGCCTTGCAGTTTTGTAAAGCTTTGGTTTTGTGGAGAACCTATAGACAAACATCAGTACTTGGTAGGCACAGAGCTGTGCTGGGTGCTGTGGTCATGGAAGGAAGCGGGAGATGAGGGCAGTGGGAGAAGAGACACTTAAACAGGTAAACCAAGTTTATTTTTCCTGGCAGTTGTAAGTAGAACTTGCTGGGTTTACTTTTTTGTTTGTTTGTTTGGTTTGGGTTTTTGTTTTGTTTTGGTTTTTGGGTTTTTGTTTTGGTTTGGTTTTTGTTTGGTTGGTTTTGGTTTTGTTTTTTTGTGGGTTTTTTTGGTTTGGTTTGGGGTTTTTTGTTTGTTTGTTTTGGTTTTTTTTTTTTGTTTTTAG
>NW_021939082.1:0-1809 GCF_001715985.3 Manacus vitellinus | reverse complement strand
CAGGGAACAATTCCTTCCCAATATCCCATCTAACCCTGCCTGCTGGCAGGGGAAAGCCATTCCCCTTGCCTCCATGCCCTTTTCCAAAATCCCTCTTCACAGATGTATCTCTATAACAATAGCATAAGACATTATAAACACATCTTTACATTTTTACATACATATAAATTTAGCTGTATTTCTTTGGCTCTCCCTGGCACTGCCAGCACAGCATGGAGAGGGCTTCACAAGAGGCAGAATTTGAGCAGGAGCATTTTCCTTGTGTTCCAATGGTTTTTTTTCATCAGTGTGTTCCTCTCCACCCAAGGCACTGGTTACCTACCAAGCATCCTCCTGGCTCTCTGCAGTGGGGGGTCCATAAAGACTTTTTGCCTCTATCACCACAACCTTGTTTACCTCATCCTCAAATGAACCTGGGGATGTCAGCCTGAGTCTGAGGATTCTGAGCTCCCAATGTTCAAAATGGGCCTGATTTAAATTGATATTCAATGCAGGAATTAATCATTAATGATATCCCTGCATCTAAAATCGAGCACAGACTGACAGGCTCTCTAGTTCAAGAAGCTTATGCCATCATGAGATGGCAAACAGGGCTGTAAGTGGGGGGGGGAAATATAAGATAAAAAAAAGAGGAAGGTTTAGCTTAGGTAGTGGGGCAAGACTGAGACACTTTTCATGGAGATGAACATCCTCATCCCTCACACTAAACACTCTCTTGGTACAGCACATAGTGGGGTCCTAAAACCAAAATTGGACCAGCTGAATATAAAGTCCCTCTTCCCTGTATTCCCTGAACAGCCTAAAATCCTGATGACCTGTATCCTGATCAAAGAACAAACGTTTTCCCAGTGCCTCCCACTGTTTTCTGCCAGTGACACGTGCACTCTGCTCCCCACAGGATAAACTTAGTGAGCTGGGTGCCAAGCCTAGAAGCGAAATAAAGAGTTATCTTTATAATTCAGGCCCTGGAATTGCCAAAGGTGCTTAAATTAGAACAGTATGTAGCAGGAGTCAGGTTTTCTTAATGGCATTAAAAAACTCTCCAACAAATGACAAAACAATCAAACCAAACCCCCAACAGCAAAGACCTGCGTGTTTGATTTTCACCTTGCTGCCCCTCACAAAACTGCCCCAAAAATTCAGTTCCCCCTCCCACCCCCCAACCGTTTTATATGGAATCAAACACACTATAAATGAACTCCTGCTTCCTGTTAGTCCCCAAATACTGATATGACATTGCTTCTGGAAAGAAGCAGCCCTCATCCCTCTTTTACATCAAGTTGATTAATTGTTTTCCCATTTGTATTCTTTGTGATGTTCCTCCAAACACTCCACAAATTATCTGGCCCGTGGTGGAAAGCCAGAAGTTGTTTGGCTTTTTTTTTCTTTTTCTTTTTCTTTCTTTCTTTTTTTTTTTCCTTTTCCCCCCTTCCTCTTTAAACCCAAATGCAGCTTGAGAGACTTTAAGCTCTCCCATTAGCTTTAACTGCTCCAGCGTAGACCTGCTGGCACCATTGACAGGGAGGGAGGGCTCCACCACGCCGAGAAGATGCGCCCGGTGCCGTGGCCAACAAAGAGCCAAAACGACCCCTATGATTAGTGCTAGTGAGACTAGATTTACCATATTATTAATCATTAAAGCCTGACTCCAAATTCAGGCTGCCTTGGTGGGTCAGGGAGCTTTCCCAGAGCTCATTAACCGCGCTGGGTCCTCATTTACTCCGCCTGCAACAACCTTTTTCCTGATGCACGAGGGGAAAAATGAAATACAGGTGATTTGTCTGTTGGGGTGGGGGGGTGGGGTTGGGG
>NW_021939081.1:0-2208 GCF_001715985.3 Manacus vitellinus | reverse complement strand
CCACTTTGTTCAAATGGTCCCTAATATGGATGTCATTGGTTATATCCCACACTTGACAGTGTTCAAGGCCAGGTTGGATGGGGTTTTGAGCAACCTGATAGTGAGAGGCATCCCTATCCATGGTGGGGGGTTGGAAGTAGACGATCTTCAGGGCCCCTTCCAACCCAAACCATTCCATGATTCTACAGAGGGAATTGTAACTGATGCAACAAAACCCCTTGTTGCTTAGATGTGTTTCTGCCCACTCCACATGCCAATAGAAGGTAGAGATATTCCCTGCTGCTCTGTCTTCATCAACTGAAAACCACACAAAAAACAATGTGACGCTTAAAATTTGGTCAAAAACTTGGGTGATAATGTTTTCTTCTGGCCTAACCACAGGTCTGCAATGCAACCTCTTATTTTCATACCAAACATCCTCTCTTTAAAACTGGACATGGTGTTGATTGAAAAGGGTTTTCTAATACTTTTTTAATACCTTTTTTTTTTAGTTTTTTACTTAACATTAGTTTTGTTTTGGTTTTTGTTTGTTTTATTTTGTTGTTGTTGTTGTTGTTGTTGTTGTTTTTGTGTTGTTTGTTTTTTTTTTTTACCTTACACGGAGTATCCAGAAAGGAAAGGGAAGCAATTCTGCAGTGAAGTGATGTGGGTTTACAGATTGGGGCATGTAAAAGGTGCTTTCAATCATCTTGCTCCATGACCAACAGAAGGCTGAATCAGTGCTCAGACAATTTATGGGTGTTCTCTGTGATTAAATTGCCACCCATCCAATGCTACTTAAGAGCACTAAAATGAAACAACAATAATGAGAAGGCACTACAGAGATGTCCAGCTCACACCCAGACGTGGTCTAACACAAGTGGCCAGTGTTGTACCTCATCTTACAGCCCCTGACTCTTCTCAGGGTATTTTGGCCTCCTCAACACTTCTTCTCCTTGTTTCAGCATCTTGCTATTATTTCAGGCAGGGATATCCCATCTTTATGTCCTGACAGGTGAAGAGCAAGAGGAGAAAGTCAAATGTCACGTCCCGTTCTTTGACACGTGATGGGACTTGCAGGGATGTGCAGCACAGTCTCTGGGTGCATGAAAAAGAGATGTTCCATTGGAGAACTGAGATCCTGTGGTGTGAGGACCTGCAAGGTCCAAGCTGATGATGACACTCATGTTTTGGGTCTGAAAGACATTCAGGATGTCGATACCTGTCATTAAAAAGCAGCGAGTCAGGAGGTTGGGGCTGAGGATTATTTAAGGCTTTGTTTTGGACATATGAGACCAATTTGAGCTTATCCACAAAGAGATGTCAGAGGGAGACAGCATTTATTAGCACTTTGGACAGAAGGTTCAACAGTCATCTCATTTAACTACAGGTATCTGCACTACAGACTGCCTCTCTCAGATAAACACTGACAATCCTACAGCCACTGGAGAGACACGAGTATTTCTCAGTACCTTTTGCCACCTCCTTGGGGAGTGAAGTAGGTCTGAAGAACCATATTCTAAAAGCACCTCTTAATTCCCATTAAATACAAAAGGAATTTTCATCAGCAGCTCAGATACACAAGTGTCTCTTGTACCTGCATAAAATCAGGCAGCATTAATCCCACCTCAGGAGACCATCTGATATAAGAAAAATTCTTGAGACAGCTACACAGGGATTGCAATCCAAAGGGCAGAGGACAATTGCAGGGTTACAAACTGGTAGGAATCCCCAAGCAGCTGGAGGATAAGGAGAATCCTTCCCAAGGGCCATGAGAGGAGTAGAAGGCAACAATCATGGAAATTAAAAGAGGACAAGAAGAGTCCATGATGAGTAAAGAGTAAGGTGGAGTGCTGAGTCCCAGCTTTGGCTTGGGAAAGGTCATTGGAGACTTCCGAGTAAGTAATTTCAGTGCTTGGGCAGGCACTGGAATGCACATTTGGGGGTGGAACTGGCAGAGAGGAGGTCCATGCCTTGAAAATAAAGGATCAGGGAGGTTGGAGATGGGTGGGAGCAAATGAGGCACCTTTTCCTTTTATCATAAATCTATATCTGAAACAAGTAAATAAATAAAAGTCTGGTGAGGTACAGGCATCATCCTTCTGTTCAGTAGCTCACCTTTTGAAAATCACTGATTTGCAGAGAAGTGGGCCAGACTCTGGACTTAGGCACAGGACAAGGTGGAAATTTCCCCACAAACATAAGCTGGATTTTCCAAATTTTATCAGA
>NW_021939080.1:0-1810 GCF_001715985.3 Manacus vitellinus | reverse complement strand
AGCTGGGGTCCTCACGTCCTGGTGTCTCTCCGCGTCCCTGCCCCGTCGGGCGCCTTCGTGACATCGGGCGCCTCCGTGTTTGTCCCTGTCTTGGTGTCCTCGTGTCTCTCCGTGTCTTGGTGTCCTCGTGCCGTTGTGTTCTCGTGTCTCTCCGTGTCTCCGTGGGTTTGCACGCCATCCTGTTTGCCCACGTGTGTTTCTCCCTGCCCTCGTGTCCTCGTGGCATTGGGCTGTTTCTCCACCTCTCGGTGTCGTCGCTGTTGTTGTGTCCTCGTGGCTGCACTCGTGTCCTTCTCCACGTCCTTGTGCCCTCTTGGCACTGGACTTCCCTGTGCCGTCGTGTTCTTGTGCTTCTCCACGTCCCCGTGTCTTCACGGCCTTGTTTCTCCGTGACTTTGTGTCTTTGTGTCCTTGAGTTCCTCCATGTCTTTGTGTCCTCCTGGTGCTGTGTGTCCTCGTGTGTGCACGCGTGTCTTTCTCCGTGTCCTCGTGGCACCGGACACGCTCAGGGCGTTGAATGTCTCCGTGGTGTCGGCCGTGCCCTCGTGCTGCTCCTCGTGCTGCTCCTCGTGCTGCTCCTCCCCGTCCCTCCCGGTGTTGCACGTCCCCCTGTCACGGTGTTCTCACATCCTGGGCAGTTCTGTGTCTTCTCGGTGTCCTCGTGGTGTTGGGGGTCCTCGTGACACCGTGCCCTTGAGTTGCTCCGTGTCCTCGTGTCCTCCTGGTTCACGTGTCCTCTGTCCTTGTGTCCTTGTGTCCTTGTGTCACCCTGTGCCTTCACACCATCACGGTGCTCCCCATCGTCATGGCTGCACACGTGTGTGCTTCTCGTGTCCTCCCCGTGTCGCTCTGTGTCCCCCCCCTTCCTGCCCCCGTGTCCCCCTGTCCTGGTGTCCCTCCTGACCCTCGTGGTGTTGCCCGTCCACACGTGACCCCCCACGGTCCTCGTGTCCCGCCCTGGTCCTTGTGTCTCTCCGTGTCCTGATGTCCCTCCACGTCCTCCCGTCCCCGTCCTCGTGCCCTCGGTGCCCTCGGTGCCCTCGCCCACCCGTCTTTGCCCGTCCTTGTGCCCACAGGGTGGGCGGGGGGCTCGGGATCCCCCTGCTGAGGGGTCAACAGGAGTTTGGGGACCCCCCAGATCATCACCCCCCGTGTTTATGGTGCGATTGCACACCCTGGTGCCCCCCCATCCCCAACCCTCGCACACCCTGGTGCCATTTCACACCCTGGTGCCCCCCTGTCCCCGGCCCTCGCACACCCTGGTGCCCCCTCGTGCAAGGCCCCCGGGCCTGGGTGACCCCCAGGTGTGCCCCGGGTGCCCCCCGGTGTGCCCCGGGCAGGGGGTCCCTCTCACGGCCCCGCCCTGTGCCAACCCCCCCTCACACACGTCCCCAGGCTGGGGACAACCGCCCGGTGTCACCGTGGTGACAGCATCCTCCGGGCGCGTTGCCAGGGCCGGTTGCCATGGTGCCGCCGGGGCTGGGTACCCGTTGCCATGACGATGCTCGGGCCTGTCTCCCTGGCGACGGTTGTCACGGCATCACAGGATGCTCCCTCTGCGTCCTTGAGGGGGGACAGGGACAGGGACAGGGACAGGGAGGGGAGGGTGCCCTGGGGACCCTGGGGGTGCTGGGGGGCATCATGGGGTGCAGGGCCCCCGAGAGGTGCTGTGGGGTGCACTATGGGGTGCTGTGGGGTGCACTGTGCGGTGCTGTGGGGTGCACTATGGGGTGCAGGGCCCCCGTGGGATGCTCGTGCGGTGCCGTGTGCGATGTGGGGTCCCCGAGGGTGTGTGTAGGGCGTGCAAACC
>NW_021939079.1:0-1721 GCF_001715985.3 Manacus vitellinus | reverse complement strand
CTGTCACACACACTGTCACACACACTGTCACACACTGTCCCACATACACTGTCACACACTGTCCCACATACACTGTCACACACACACTGTCACACACAGTCACACACACACTGTCACACACACACTGTCACACACACTGTCACACACACACACTGTCACACACACTGTCACACACACACTGTCACACACTGTCCCACATACACTGTCACACACACACTGTCACACACACTGTCACACACACACTGTCACATGCACACAGTCACATGCACACAGTCACATGCACACTGTCACACACACACTGTCACACACACAGTCACACACTGTCACACACACACTGTCACACACACACTGTCACACACACTGTCACACACTGTCACACACACACAGTCACACACACACTGTCCCACACACACAGTCACACACACACTGTCCCACATACACTGTCACACACACAGTCACACAGACACACATGCACACCCCCCACTCCCACCTCACATGCACCCCTGTCCCCAGCACACACACAGTGGCCACACCAGCATTCCCTGCAGTATTCCAGCTCCCCCTTCCTGCACACCCCAAGCCCACCAAACCCCCTGCTCAGCCCTGGCCAGGGCTGTCAGTGACCAAGGCACATACAGGCTCTGCCAGGGTCACACATCCCACGTGGGCTGTGACACAGTCTGGTGTTACCAACACAGACATCTGCAAGGGCTCCTCGTGCCAGCACAGGCAAACACCAAACCATGAGCCCACCCAGGGCACTGAGCCCCCCAGAGCCCTGTGCCCACCCAGATCTCTGTGCTCACCAGGAGCCCTGAGCCCACTCATAGCCCTGATCCCCCCGTGTCCCTGTTCCCACCCGGAGCCCTGTGCCCAGCTCTCCAGGCAATGTCCTTGTGGTGCAGCTGCTCCTTTGCAAACTCACAGCAAAACAATTTTCCTGATGCTTTCCAACCTTTTGATGGGATTTTCATTAAGGGAAGGAGTAGGGGAAAAAACCCTATTGAAGGGAAGGATTTTTATTCAAGTGTTTGCAATGGATTTCCTTCCCCTGCTAGATACAGCCCTGATCTCACTTGTCCTGCTGAAACCCCTCATGTAGGTGGCAACAGAATCCATGGATGAATGTCCTGGCTGGCAGCCAGCAAGATGCTGCTCTTGGAGGCTCCCCCAGGCCAGAGGGCTGCCAGCCCAGTGCTTGTGTGAGCTACGGATATGTGCAAATGAAACAGTAAAAAAATCCTGCTCGTGCATCCCTGTCTTCTGGAACATTCCCAGGCCCTCAGTGAGCAGATGGGTGGTGATGCCCGATCCCTGTCATCAGCTCAGGATGGCTCTGAGCACTTGGAACAGCTTCTTGGGAGAGCTTTGTGCTTAGCACAGGCTCATGTCAGTGAAGGTTCTGTTGGTTAATGAGTGTGGAGGTGTCCTTCTGCTGGGAGACCGGGAAGAACCTGACAGGGATTTGCCCATCCTGCTTGGCTGGTGGAAGCACCATGCGAATGAAAAGTGGTGGTGGGGAATGGGAGATGATACTGCCCCTGTGTCACCTGCCCCAGGTGTGTCACCTTCCCTCATGTCACCTGCCCCAGGTGTGTCACCTTCCCTCATGGCACCTGCCCCACATGTGTCACCTTCCCTCATGGCACCTGCCCCACATGTGTCACCTGCCCTCATGTGTCACCTGCCCCACATGTGTCACCTGCCCTCATGTGTCACCT
>NW_021939078.1:5653-6590 GCF_001715985.3 Manacus vitellinus | reverse complement strand
CACACAAGGATCATCCAGTCCAACTCCTGGCCCAGGACACCCCAAAAATCCCCCTAATCCCAAAATCCCAATGCCCAATCACTCCCTGACCTCTAAAATCATGGAATGTCCCGAGCTGGAAGGGGCCCACGTGGATTGAGCCCAACTCCTGCTTTGGGACGAGCCCAAAAATCCCACTGATCCCAAAATCCTGATGCCCAGGATTGTTGTCCAAACAGCCCCTGACCTGTAAAATCATGGAATGCCAGAGGGATCACAAGATCATGGAATATCCTGAGTGGGAGGGGACCCACAAGGATCATCAAGTCCAACCCCAAAATTCCCACTAATCCTTTTTGGGATCCCAATTCCCGGGAGCTTTGTCCCCGAGCTGTGGCTTCCTGGGAGCACTTCCCTGGGGAGCTGTTCCAGTGCCTGAGCACCCTCTGGATAAGGGACCTGTTCCCAAAATCCACCCAAAGCTTCCCCCAGGACCTGGGTTTGGACAATCCCTTCCCTGGATTCAGCATTCCCAGGACATGGGGCTCCTCCATCCCGGGGAGTCTTTTTGGGAATGACACCCTTGGAGTAAAACCAGCCGAGAGTTTTATCCTGAACGCTCGAATCCTGCTTTTTATTCCCGATATTTTCAGCCCCTGAGCATTCCCAGGGAACCGAGCTGGGGGGTCTGTTGGACCTCCAGCATTCCCTGCTCCAGAGGGAGCCTGGGAATGTGCCAAGCCCTGTCCCAGGTGAGCTCCATCCCAGAGGAGGGAAGGGAAGGAGGCACCTCCAGGAGGAGCTCGTGTGTCGCTGTTCCCACCCGGGAGAGCCCAGAAAAACTGGGAATTACCTTCCTTTGTCCTTCCTGGCACTTACTTGTTTCCTCCTGCCAGGGGGGAGGGAAAAGCAAAGGGATGGAGAAGGGAAGGGAAGGGAAGGGAAGGGAAGAGAAGGA
>NW_021939078.1:0-1368 GCF_001715985.3 Manacus vitellinus | reverse complement strand
GGATCCTCCCACGGGATTCTCCTGGGCTGCTCCTCGGGGAAAAGTGTGGATTGGGGTTTGTAATTCCTGGTTTTCCAGCCTTTTCCACGCTGGTGTGGCTGTAACTGCCCCGGGGTTTCTTATCTCTCCCCTCTGGACTTTGGAATTGCTGATAACATTCCATCCCACCCGCTCCAAAATTCCCTCGGGGTGGCTTTGGAACAGCCAAATCCTTTGGAATTTTGCCACAAATCCGGCTCCAAATCCCAGTGCCAGAGGGCAGGGAGAGATGGGATATTGGGAAGGAATTCCTGGCTGGGAGGATGGGAAAACCCTGGGATGGATTTCCCAGAGGAGCTGTGGCTGCCCCTGGATCCCTGGGAGTGTCCAAGGCTGGGTTGGATCCCCCTGGGATGGTGGGAGGTGTCCCTGCCCATGGAAAGGTGGGACGGGATCATCTTTAAGGTCCCTCCAACCCAAGGATTCCATGGTTTTCCGTCAATTATTCCAGGGTTGAGCAGCTTTCCCTGTATTCCCACCTGTTTATTTCCATGGGATCACGGAACAGTTTGGGTTGGAAGTGACTCTTTAAGGGTCATTTTCCTTCCCTGGGGGCTCTGAGAGCTGAGGAGGGACTTGGGATAAGGAGGGATGGGACAAGGGGGAATGGCTTCCCACTGGAAAAGGGAGATTTAGGTGGGATTTGGGGAAGGAATTCCTCCCTGGAAGGGTGGGGAGGCCCTGGGATGGATTTCCCAGAGGATTTCCCATCCCTGGAAGTGTCCAAGGCCGGGCTGGAGCAATCTGGGATAGTGGGATGGAATGGGATGGGCTCTAAGATCCCTTCCCACCCAACCCATTCCATGAATCCCGGTGTTCAAGGGCACTGAGCAAGGAAAACTCGGAGATCCTTCCCACAAAAGCAGCTCCCGGAGCGCGTTAATCCCTGTGGGAATCGAGCCGGTCCCCTGCCATCCCGGTGATCCCTCGGGAAGCTCCGCCGGCTCCAGGCGCGGCTCATCCCGCTTTTCCTGCCTTTTCCCGCTGCTCGGCCGCCCTTCCCCACCCGGTGGCGCCGGAGCCTCGTGGAATCCGCGCCCTTGGAATGTTCCTCCTGCCCTGGGTCAGCATTTGGGGCCGTTTCCTTTGAACTTTGGAATCTCTCCCATCCCAACCCGCCCTTCCCGGCGCTCCCGGTTAAAGGGGGTGTGTGTGTGGGGGGGAGTTTCTCACCTTTCGTTTTCCTCTTGGGATTTTTGTGCTTCCCTGGGGGACAAATCCCGGGAAGAATCGGCGGGAATGTGCAGCCCAAATTGTTGGAGGGGTCCCTGCACTTGGCTGGGATGAGCTTTTCCTGTAAGGATCTTTTCCTTCGAGGAGACCCTGCTT
>NW_021939077.1:0-1743 GCF_001715985.3 Manacus vitellinus | reverse complement strand
AGGTAACACATTCTCCTCTTCTGAAACAGATGCTCCTATCTCCAAGATCCTGGCACATTGCTACAAATCAGTTTCTATTCTACTCAGACCTTGCCTATTTCTTTTGCCTTTTTTTTGGTTTTTTGAAAATGTACACATTTACATCAGTAAAATTACCACTGGTTCACAGCAAAACTGCTTTCCAGATTTCTCTACCAGTAGAATTTTATCACATAGATGCCCAAGTAGCAACTGAATCGGTCAGAAGGCCAGTGTAGATGCCAGTGACAATGAAGTATATGGAAATTTTGCCCGAGCCAGGACTGATGAGAAATAAGGACAAGATTCCAGTGCTAAGGACTGAATACAAGAAGCACAGGGTCAACCACCTTTGAACTTTTGTTCTTGAGCTTCCATAAGTCAATTTGGCTCTAGCTGTCCTAAAGGGAAGTAACAGAAGGTGAATGAATGGCACTAGCTAATTCATAGACCTGAAACATCTGAGATGTTAAAGCATTCTTCTCGAGGAGAGAAGTTGTTTGGAACTTTGTACTTACTTAGTTTCGCATGATGGAAATAATTTCACTTAATTTGGTTAGAGTTGCATTGACACAGGGGTTCATTAGGACACCCATTTGCTTGCAATTCAATTTAAAATTAAATACACTTTGTTGTTGATTTTATTACTTTTAAACTACTGTATCTATTGCCTTTATTAGCTGCTAATATACAATTATGAAGGTAAACAGTTTTCATTACTGAACATCAAACATTTAAATAACCGCATTTGATCTCTTTTAAAGTTGCACCATTTTTCTCCTTTCTTTCCTTTTGCTGGGTATTAGATTGAAGAAAATAATTTATTCAGCGAAGTTAGACCCCTTTTGTGCTCACTAGCCTGCTCATCAGCTGTCACAGCAGAACATAGCTTCCTTTGCTCTATTCATGAGGGTTATTTATTTCCTCCATTCATTTCTTTACAGGTAATTTGATGCATGTATTTATCTGAAGGTCATATATAGCTTGATCACAAAAACTTTGCTCCAGTTCCTATTTCCTTCACTCTCTGAAGGGTAATTCAGTGGCAAAGATCAAAAATGCTGGGAGAAGACATTTGGTCACCTTTTGAAGTGCACTGTATGTAGCACTTAAAAATTCAGCCCAAGCTGAGTATCCAAAAATGGAGGTAACCCAAAACAGAGACCTCTTTCAAATGCACAGGCTTAATTTTTCTAGGCCTGAGGTCTTTCATCTGGGAGAAGTTCTAGTCATTAATATCTGTGAAGCACTGAAAGATCTTTAGAAGGAAAGCACATTAGATGGAAGTACAAAGTGGCTCTTATCTGACGTACCTTTGAAGCAGTTCCTGAATCCTGGCTCTCCACTTTTGTTTCTTGCGGTGAGAAACTTCCTTGTGGTGCTTTGAGTCCCACATGTCAAGAAGAAAAATTAAAAAAAAAAAAAAAACAAAAAAAAGAAGAATGGAAGAATCAAGACTCAAAAACAACATTTCCCTGGACTGCACTTCTGAAGCATTCCTGCAGCATTCCTTCAGTATTTTCTGACTTGGTTTTGAAAAATTCGACACCAGTGTCTTCATTCCCATTTTCTTTCTTTGTATGCTAGGTGATGATCTGAGAAGCCTCCACATTTGTAAAAATTAACATTGTTCTGCATCAAGAAAATTATAGAGACTGTGCAATCATGATAAACATCCCAGAGTCATGCACATGTGCTAGTTAGGTAACACATTCTCCTCTTCTG
>NW_021939076.1:149872-152738 GCF_001715985.3 Manacus vitellinus | reverse complement strand
AAATATGACCTGATCAGCAAATAAGGAACAGGAAGTATGTTAGTTCTGTATATCCCTTTTGAAATTCTGTATATTGTTCCACATAGGACAGTTACAATATTTTTGTTTTGGCTCTGTTATCATTATCTACATGAATGGAATCATTTTGTTCCTGTAATATCCACACAGCCAAGAAGGCTTGCTTTTTCTTTAGTAAAAGCTGATGGCAAACACAATCAGCTAAAAACTTTAGCACAGACTATGGGATCATTAACAGCCTCCAACATATAGTGTTGTCAGAGAAACAATTAATTTGTCCTCTCAAAACCTGGTTGAGTGGAAGAACAATATTCTTCTTGCACAAGCAAATATAAAGGGGTTTTTTGTTCATTTATTTGTTTTTGAGATTCTTTCCCTTCTTCCTATGTAGTACATTGCCCAACTGTACTTGACACTTTCAGAACAAGGAAAATTACCTCAGGTGGGAAATGCTGCAGCAAAGAACACTGCCTCTTACCAGCCTATCTGAGCTTTCATCTTGTGATTAATCACAGTTCAATATTAAATTATTCAGGCTGCCATTCAGTGTGACAAGCTGCTAAAGTTATTGTATGTTCAAATCAGCAAATCCTCAACACAGGTCATCAACAGATTCCAGTTCCAAAGGGCAGTGCAAAGCCCCTTTCCAGAAGGACAGAATGGTGGGGGTTGGACAATACCTCTGGAGATCATCTAGTCCAATCTCTGCTGCTCAAAAAGCAGGATTAGGTAGAATAGGTTGCTCATGACTTTGCCTGAGCAAAAGTGTTTTAAGCATCTCCAAGGATAGAGATTCCACAATTTCTCTGGACCATCTGTTACAGTGCAGAATTAGTAAAATTAAAGCATTTTCTTTTCTCTTCTGTTTAAACATAGTTTCCTGTATTTCACCTTGTGTCTGTTGTCTCTTGTCCTTTCCCCGTGCACCAGTCTGCTGCTTGCCTTCCTTACACCCTCCTACCAGGCATTTATGCACATCAAAAATGTTCTCCTTGAACTTGCTCTTCTCCAGGCTTTTAGGAGAGGTAATAAAAAAAGGAAGACCTTTACCTTCAATGAACTGTAAAATTCATCCAACACTAAACTCACAGAACGAGTCAGGTTACTGACATAGGAAGTCTCTTGATTCAGGGCATCCTGAAAGTCTCGAAGTCCTGCATCCATTCCACTGCAAAACTGTGGTCAATTATGTCAGACTGGAAGGAGAAGGGAAAATATTCAGAAGTAATAATCTTACCCTTAGGCTGTTAAGTGGACAAATAAAAAAAAATCCATGTTAAATTTATTTTTAAAATGTTGATCTTTTAAAAATATTCAGCCCTGGTCTGAAGTTTTACGAGTTCACTTTTTATCAAATCAACTACGTGAATACAGGAAGAGAAGACAAACAACCACTTCTCCAGGTTTAGGAAGGCAACAGTTGTTTAAGGAAACCATTGCAACTCTAAAGCCTCCTATGGTTTTACTGGAAAGGGGCACCCAAAAATTGCATACTGCACAACGAAGTTTAAGGTGTAAATAGTAGATCATACGACTGAGGCCAGACAAGAACAACCCTTGGTGAAGATCCCAAGCTTCCCTGATTGCCTGGGGGCCACTTCCACGCTGGGAACCCCCCGGGATCTTTCTGAAAGCGAGCTGTGTTCTGGCCCAAAGAAGTGATGATCTGAACTCAGTGCAAGACAACTGCCACAAACAGGTGTGATAGTTCCACAATTTTACATGAATTCATATAAAAACAGTGTATTACAGAGTTTCATAAACATCTTGCCACATGCATATCCATTCTTCACACAGTATGAGGTGCCTAAAACTCTGATATATTTCATTGCCCTCACCAGTGGGAAGGGGGAAGACAGATGAAGTATTACCTAGCATTACTCAAGAGATTTGAGATGGAACTGAATCCACCAAGGGTCAAAGCCTGACTACTTAGAGTTAACTTTATTAAATTCTGTAAATAAAATTAAATCACTTCCACAAATTACTTTTTTCCCTCTCCAAATCTTAAAATTCTTTACGTTTATGGGTTTGTCACTGCACATATATACCAGTTCCCTGGGATTCTTCCATTCTTAGCAAGAGTCAATTTAAAAAAATTAAATTTAATTAAATTTTGTTAAAAATTCTTCCAATGCTACTGGCTCTACTTTTTAGCAAAAGCTAAACATGAGATCAAAATGAAGTTCAAAGTTACGAATCCTAAGCCTCAGGCCTACCTTTCCTTACACGCACAGTGCCACTTCTTTTAGTCTTTCAAAAAGTGTATTTTCTTGAGAGAGACTTATTTTCCTACCTCGTGCCTTTTTCTACAGAAATAAAAAGCTAGAAAGCTTATTCTAATATCACTGTCTAGAGTCGGAAAGAAAACAGTGTACAAAAAGTTGCTCAGTAAGCAAGCAGATACCAAAGATATGCATGGTTTGGGTCACCGGGCAGATGGGTGGAGCTGGAGCACAGCAGACACTAATCCTGCCGGGCTGTATGAAGGAAAATATCCCAGTCAAAGCGTGGCGTATGTGTGTGCACACACAAAGCTTGCTGAGCTGGGGATACAAACACAAAGGATGCCTGTGGAGAGCAGTTACGCCAAAAATCTAACGGGATTCTTTTAATATCTGAAATTATCATGTTTAAAGATATAGCTGGTACAAGGATTGAGAGGTTTTTTGAAAACCTTTTACCAACATTTACCATGAATTATGACAGCTCTAGCTATGTCGATGGTTCCACAGGTATTTAGTCTCTGGTATGACATGAAAGACAACAGATAAATTCATGTAGGAAGAAGAAGACAATAAATCAAGAGCTCCATGCTACGCTGAACTCCAAACAAATCTTGAAGAAT
>NW_021939076.1:127998-146461 GCF_001715985.3 Manacus vitellinus | reverse complement strand
GCGTGGGTATATCTCAGGATTTCCCACGTGCCCACTAAAGCAGCCTCCGTGGTGATTCCTTGTGTGCAGCATGTGCTGGGGCTCATGAATTATGCAGGTTTATATCAGGTTAGTGTGTGTGTTGACAGCATGTCATCCTAGTTCCATAATCAAGATTCCAGGCAAGACAGAGCACCTGCCCCATGAGGCTTCATTAACTGTATGTATAATCTCGTCAAAAAGATATTACAGTACCTATAAAATTTAATTCTGAGAATTCCAGCCCATCACTCAAACACAAGTCCCCCATGATAACACAGCTTTCCTCAGAGCACTTCTGGTGGGTTTTATGAATTGGCTGTTGTTCAACAGGAGCACTCGGGCACTATGTGCATTATGTGGCAGCTTGTCCTTGCTCTGCTACTCTGTCCACACACTGCTTGATAAGGTTTCATCATTACTTGCTTCTTCAGAACTAGAAAATGCCTTTTTCTAAACTCTCCTAATGTTATAGTTCCTCTTCTTTTAAGGAAAAAAAAATCTATGAAGGTTATAATGAGTTATTTTAACACTAATATAAAGTGACTACTCTCATGAAGATTTGGTGATTTTATGTCAATAAAAGCACAAGCCTAAAGCCATTTATTTATGATTGGTTATAGCACTGATGTATAGAATAACACATAATATCTTCTGCTATATAGGATCTTGAATAATTTTGTTTTCAGTAGCTTGATTTTGTGCTCTTTTGCTTTTTTTGTTTTTATTCTTCTATTCATCCCCACCTTTTAAAATAAATACCTTCCTTTCTAGGCTAGGTGGACAAAAAGATGCACAACAGAGGCCATCACCACTGCACAGCCACTCCATGTCTCAGGCTTCTCAATGGCTTGCTGGTTTATTCTCTAGTAAACCCACTTATTTATGCAGCTTGATCTGTTTTCCACATGAGAATATTCATGTTTCCCAGGGTCTTGAAGCTTACTCAGAAAATGACACATTTTTAAACCAGCTATCCTTAATACTCTTTAAGCAGTGGCTTTGGTGTTATTTTCTTAGACTTGGATATTATTTGATGGTTTTGTATAACTGGAACAAATTAAGCACACAGGATGATGTGCAAGTGCAGAATGTCCTCAGCAACCACAAGACACACAATATGATAAAGTTTTCTTTCTGTCCCTGTCTTTCTAGTTCTGAAGAATTTGTGTCTTCTTGCATTGAGCAAAATGTACATCACTGTTAGCTCTGACAGCTGGTAAGTTCTCTTTTATTGAGCAAGAAGTTAGTGTCATAGCAGCTGCCAGAACTAACAGTTTTCACTCCTGCACACTGAATTGTGGAGTAATCCCTTAGGATGGACCCTCTGTCAGTTCACTTGCTGCTTAAATGGAGATGCCATTTTACCACAGCAACCAGTTAGACTAGTATACAGAATTCTTCAGCTATCCAACCTCACCAGAGCCAAGCAGGACAGGAGGCTGTAACAGAGGTGGGCAGTTTACACTGTACGTCAAATATTTTATAGAGGGCTGCATATAAATCATATTAATGTTGCTAAGCAGAGATTAATTAAAACACAACAATTATGAAGAAATGAAATTCACTCAGCTGGTAAAGAGTATAGCTGATGAGAGATCTATTTTACAAATGCATTTTAAAATAAGCATAGTCCTGTAAAGTGTCAAGAGTGAGAGAATTCATTCAAGTTTAGGAAAACTGTGTCTACTTCAGCATCAAGGCTCGTTTTTCTCTCTGAACCCAATGCAAATCAAAGACCCAACCCAATGCAAATCAAAGACCCAACTCTTGTAGATTCTGACTGCTGGGTGGGTTTTGTTTCCTTGTTTGAGAAAGCACTGGGGGCTTGCAGAGCTCAGTGGTATGAAGCCTCATCGCAAAAAATTCAGACAGACAAGTATTTTCCCAGATTCAATGATGTAATTTAGGAAGCTCTCCTGCAAATTGTAAAGGTCCAGAAGAGACACCAATTAAAGTGGTATCTGGCAGTTTTTCATTTGACAATGAAATTATATCAGAGGACTAGTCAAAGCAAGATATGTACACGTATCTCCATGATCTAGATGTATAACATTTTCACCAGCTCTGAAGTGTTAGCCTCAGTTTTGGAATTCAAGCTGTGATCACTGTTTTGCCTTCACTGACAAGCATCCTAGAAATACAGACTTTTTTCTGATGATACTTCAGCCAAATAGAAAAGCATTTCTTGCTCCTTTCAAGACTTACAGAAACTCTTACTCCAAAGTGCTGGAGCCAGTGGGAAATACAGTATCTTGGTGAACATAAAAGAGCTGTTTGTCTGAGCTGAACATACCACACAAATGACAGCCATGTATACTGGCCTGGGTTCTGACCAGAGCCAGTATAGAAGATGCTTCAAACTTACTAATTGTGCTGGGAATTGACACAGCTGTAGGAAGAAAGAGTTTACTCTAGTTCCTATTGAGAAGGTATATGCAATTATAAAAACACTTTTCTGGACACAGGTAGACTTGCATGGTTACATAGTACTGTTATTACCAAGACCAAGACACATTTTTGAAACATTTTCAATATCCTTACAAAGAGCACTTGAGTGTTTTGTGCAGATTTAGTGAAGAGATTTTATGAAGGCACTTTGTTCGCAAAGGAAAAAAATTAACAGGAAAATGCTGGCTCTTGTGCTTAAGATGTGTATATTGAAGGGAGATGGGGTAGGGGAACAAACTATTCCAGGTCTGTGGATGAGCACATCTCAATCCTTTGCCTCCACACCTTTGAGACAAACTGCGAGGTGTTTGCTTGGGGCTGAGCGGTTTCCTCTATTTTGTACACACGAGGCAGAAGACCTGACGGCACACTCCTGTTTGCTCCTCTCTGCTTCTCTGGGACTGTTTCCCAGAAACAGTCACATTTTCTGAAAGATTGTGGGGAGGTCTCTCAAAGCACCAGCTGAGCCTTATGCATGCAGAGATGATATGTAGTGGTGCTGATGGATGAAAGGGTGGATATTTGAAAGGAAACGGACAAAAAGAGGTGGGGGAGAAATGGGTCCTGACCACATGCTCTGTTCGTGTGCTGAAGGGATCCGTGGTCTCCCAGGGCCTTGCAAAGAGGCCTTGCCTCTCTTCCCACACAAAGATGATGGGGAATCAGGGAGCCCTCATCTTTCCTTGCCTGCCTTGTGCAAGCTGTCACCTGACACTGGCAGCATTCCTGAGGTGTTCTAACAAACCTCTGTGTCACTTGGCACAGCTCTGGGACAGGTGAAGCACAGCCACCTCCCTGCACAGCATTCCCATCACCAGCCAGCTCTGAGAAACAAAGGTGGTACTTGGCTGGAAGTAATTTCTGTTGGAGTTTCTGACATTGCAGGTACTTTAATGTTTGCAGTGCTCCCACGTTGTTGAACAAGATGAGGTAGTGCTGTGTTCATCAAAGCTTTTGTCAGTGCAGAGAGCTTAGACAGTCTGAAGGACAAGAGTTGATTGTCCACATCCACAAAGTAATATTTATGTATATGCAATATTTTTTTGATGCATCATGCTGTCCTTTTTTGGATATAGCAGCTACTTGTCTTATACTGCTGGGTATGAAGAAGCAGGGACTGTTTCTCCTTGGTGTTTGGGTAGAACCTGTTGGCCACTGCAGAATTAGGAGGAGGATTTCATAGTCTTGCTTTCCATCAGCTGCTGAAGATCCCTTGTCTGCTGGCCATGGATGCACCTGAGCCACACTAGGGGATCATGAGACATCTCACACAGCTCACGTGTGGCTGTGCTGCCAACATTGGTAGCTGCTCCAGCTGAACCTGTAAGAGAGTATCTGCCACGAGTCTTTAGTTGAAACATTTTGTTTTCTGACCACATGCATTTTCCCTTGTCTTGTGTGGGTTTATCCTAGAGTAGGAACAACGATTGCTTTGGAGAAAGATGTAGGAACTTCAGTCATTACTGTCTGCTGTGCCTCAGGTTGCTTTAAATTGAATGGGAAAGGGAGACCTCACTCGTTGCTGTTCTTTGTTTATTTCTCCCATTCAGATGCAGATGGATAATTGGATATGTAATACCTGTGTTCAGAAGCCATGAATTCCAGAAAATTACTCTCAGAAACACGGAGAACTTTTCCTGCTACTAAAGCCCCCTGCCAGCAGCCATCGCGGATTCTCATTGTGGATGTCACCTCCCCTTCCTGGGCCAATACTTGCTCTGTGCTCTGCGAGGCCCTGGAAAACACGCTGTGCTTGGCATGTGGCTTGGCAGGGCCCTGCCGTGTGCCCCTGCTGAGCCTCTACGTGGTGCAGCCCCAGCAGGAGTGTCTGCTGCCCTTCACGGTATGGGGGAACTGGGGCCCTGGGGATCTCCAGACGGGAATGCAACACATTGCTGGCACTCAGGAGAGAAAGTTACGAGTTACTGCAAATATGGATCTAAAAATTAATCATTCTCAAAAAGCATAGCTTCACAGAATTTTATGAAAAGTGAAGTTTAAAAGAAGTGTAATATTTTTGATCTGTGAAGCTGCTCACATGCATAAATTAGGCTTTGTTCTCATCTAAAACTTCTGTTGTACCTTTCATATGCTACTTTCTGCACTATCTGTACTGCTGTTCTATCAAAATTATCAAACACAACCCAAGCTGTAATAATTTGGACAGTGAAAAAATATTACCACTGTGGGAGAGATTCCAGATATTTAAAGGAAGAAGTGCAGAGTTAAAATATTATTGCCAAATTTGAGAAATATCCTGAAATCATATAATTACAGAATCATTTTGGTTGGAAAAGACCTCTAAGATCATCAAGTCCAATCCTAAACCCGGCACTGCCAACTCCACCACTAAACCATGTACCTAAGCACCACATCTACACAGCTTTTAAATATATAGATCTAAGTCAATAAGAACAAGCACTGCACTCATCTGGGGCTATGCAGTGGAATAAGTGTAGATGGAGAATGGCAAGCAGCTCTAAAGTAACAGTTTGTGCATCATAAAGTGCACAAGAATCTATGAAGTCATAGTGTTAGAAACAGTCACACTGAGCAATCTCATTTACACAACATTAACGTAAACACACAGAACTAACCCTTCCACTTTATACAGCAATGGTGAAAACATCCTGAAAGGTTTTGTCAAGTTTTCACATCTCAGGAAAGGTGGAGACCAACTGGGAAAAATAAAAAATCGGAGATAACAGTAATTTACCAAATGTGATCTGCAAGAAGAATGTGGCTAATGATGTGTCGTGGTTTAACCTCAGCCAGCAGCCAAGTACCACGCAGCCACTTGCTTTATTTTATAGGACAGGTTATAGACAGTGTGACATGGATGACTAAGGGAATACCAAAGAAACATTTTCTGAAGATACTGTGGAATCACTCTGATTAGGGGCTTTAAGAGCAAACACTTGTCTTGCTGCCTAGGATGAATTTACTGGTAATTCATCCTGACATGTCACTGCAGGATGATCCCGGTGATCTGTTTCACAGCTGATTCCAGGCGTGCTCTCTGTGAGTTTACATTATGTCCAAGTTAGTTTGTGAGTGTTTGGGGCCAAATACCCACTTTTATGTTTACTGGGTATGTCCTGACACTGGTCCAGCATGTGCTGGCTGACAGCTGCCCCCGATCTAATCTGGTAATTGTGGCTCACCAGAGGATGTCTGACCTTTGACACAATCCCTCTACTTATGAGTATTATGACTCTGCTGCTCATGATCAGATGTCTTTGTAATTTAAACAACCGTTCCTCATTTTGATAGTCACAGTTTTTAAAGACAGGAACCTTTAGATCATTGTTTGGCTTTCTTCATATTACAGGCTATTATATTTCACCAAAGTACCCATATATCGTTAAAGCACTCCTTCCAGAAAGCCATCTAGTTTGGGTCTGAAGATACTACAGGGTGGATAATCAAGTACTTCTCTTGATGATTTCTTCCAGTGGTTAATCACTGTCATTGTGAAACTTGCCCCTGGTTTCTAATTTGAATTTATTTGCTTTAGCTTCCAGGGATTTGTTAATATATTTACTCTTTTGGCTAGATTGAAGAGCCTGCTTGTATTTTATCCTTTCTTCCTCTAAATAGAAGCAAGTCCTTTCTCAGTCTTCTAGCTGGTAAATCAAAGAGAACACATAAGTCTAACTGCAAGGCATTTTTACAACCCCTTAATAATTTCCAAGCCCTTCCGTGTATTCACTCTGCTGTTTTTTTGATTCCAATACTGGATTCAGCAATGCTGTATAGAGAATTAAAAATACCCCTCTTGTTTGCATGACTGGTCATCACATCAGCTCTTTTGCCATAATACTGCATTTGTCTTGGACTTGTTCAAGACAGCATAGCTCACACAAAGACTTGAGTCAGTCGTGTGCATCCAGACTGTGAGCCCCCACTCCCCTTCTCCCCAGCTTTCTTTAGGTGTTCTGCTCTGGGAGCCATCTCTTCATTTTAGATATCTGATGTTGTACTGAAGCTGTTTTTCAGAGCTGTTCTTTCACTTTTAGGAACAGTAAAGTGTTTCAAGGTGACTGTCTTCTTCAGACTATGAGTGGCTGAGGTCGCTTAGTTTGTTCAGCTGGAGAAGAGGAGACTGAGGGCAGAACTCATGGGGGTCTGCAGCTTCCTCATGAAGGGCAGTACCTACCTCTTCTCTCTGTGACCAGTTGCAGGACCCAAGGAGACAGCTGTGCCTTTGTCAGGGGAGGTTTAGGTTGGATCTTGGGAAAAGGTTCTTCCCCCAGAGGGTGGTCGGGCACTGAACAGGCTCCCCAGGGCAGTGGTCACGGCCCCAAGGCTGCCAGAGCTCAAGGAGTGTTTGGACCACGCTCTGAGGGACAGGGTGGGATTGTTGGGGTGTCTGTGCAGGGCCAGGAGTTGGACTGGATGATCCTTGTGGGTCCCTTCCAATTCAGGACGTTCTATATGTTTCTATGACTCGGTGGACCTAATTTCACTAATAATGGTATCTGGTCCTCTGCTGCTTCTGGAGTCAGGAACACTTTTATGTCTCTGCCTGATGAGTATGTGTTCCATTTCAGCCTTCCTCAGAAATACCAGGGCTCCATTACTTCTCCTGCACCCCTGAATTTGCCCATGTCTCAACAGGGCAGGCTGTGAGCACAGTGTCTTTCTGATTCAGCTAGAGAGACTTGACACTTCTCAGTGAGGAACCAAGATAGAGCTGTATTAAAGGGTGCTTGTTAGACAAATCATGTGAAGTCAGAAAAGCCCCAGGGCTGAAAATAAAGACTGGGAGAATACATGGGGAAGTGTCATATATGGTAACCTTTGTCTTACTCTTTCCTGGGTGCTTGTTTATGGTCTCCCCAAAAGGGTCTGACAAGTCCAAGGAGCTTCCCTGGAAAGGGCAGGGGGGGGCAAAGAAAAGAAAACCAGAAAGTACCTAGATAACTGTGGAGGACAGCAAATGGTGACAAGATAGGAAGTGAGCATTAAAGCATCAAAAGCTTTTAATGTGGGACTGAATAAGGACTCTGAGCAGAGCACCTCCAGCTGATGGTGCTCCCTGGCATTGTCATGTCTGTACTAAGGAAAGGTCATGGGTGGGTAAGAGATACCAGATGGCCTGAACTAATACTGCATGGAGACAGAGGGGTCTGCAACAATCCTGGCCAGCCTGGTTCAGACTTGGCTCCTGCCCCCAGTCTGAGCTCAGTGCTGTGAATTCAAAAAACCTTCTTCCACATTATGGAAAGCTATTTCATGTTGTTTGTTTAACAGTCTTTCGTGTTCACTGAACGCTGTTTTGCAGCAAGTGAAAGAAAACTTTGGGCGAATTCAAGCCTGCATTTCGGAGCTGCGTTTGCTCCCAGCAGAAGGCTCCTTCCCACAGGGGGGAAGTGGAGTGGTACAAGCTGTGCAGGATGGATTGCAGCAATTCAAACAATACAGCAGACACACAGCAGCAGGAGGCTCAACAAACAGTTCTGTTGAGGTAAGAAAATGTTGCAAAGGTAGTGGAAGCCATCTCATTTCACCAATCATGCTTTATAAATGTATAATCTCATGTACAGTGAACATGCCAGAACATTTTAGGTATTCAGCAGTCTGGCTGTTTCAGAGATCCACTGTCCAGAAATCCTGGATGGAGATACCAAGTCCTTGAATCCCTCTGGACAGATTCCTGTGGAAAAGGGGACATTATCTAGGGAAAACTATATGTACAGCAGTCCTATCAACTGGATGTCCTGGGACAGGATCTAAGAGAGTTTGGTGGCTGTGTTCTCAGCTGGGTGTGTGTGCTTGCATAAGAAGGAGGGAAGCTGCTAATAACACATGAGAACAGATATATGAAGGTAGAAAACAGAGCAAGGTTCACAAGGAAGTGGAGTTTTAAGCAGTACCAACTGATGTGAAAGAACAGGGAGTTAGAGGGGGAAGGACTCAAAGAAATGGTGTTTTCCTCTGGACGTCAGGAAATATCAGCTCCAAACAATCTTTTATTTCAGACTTCACCAGCTCAGGGTCCACCTGGCTTTGGAGCTTTGTCAGTCATAAAAACAAATTGAGAGTCCCATGAGTGAAATTTCAGGAGTCCTTTTATTTTGTTTAGATCCTTAAACCCTTCTGGTGTCACACAGAGTCATGCTGTGATCAAGCAGACTCTCCTAGCTGTAATTGGGACTCACTTGTCTATCCAGGAAGTCTTTCTCCTGATTTTCTGCTTTTCTGTGTTTTCTTAGGGCCTTGAGGTATCTTTCCTGCCCATTTCAAATGGGATTTGTGCTTTTGTAAAGCTGGGGGTTGGAACAGACTGAGTACACACTGGAGACAAGACCTTTTTTGACACACAACGAAGTCCAGGATGACTTCTAGTATAGTAGAAGGAACAAGCTACATTAAAAATTAAGCTATTCATGAGTATAGGGAGTTTATACTCCACTAAGCAATCCTTGTTCCTCTAGGTTATGCAAGTATTTTGTACTTCTCTCTGCAAGGGGATGTAAGACATGCTGCAATGACAGGCTGTGATCGCAGACAGGCAGAAGGCCATGTTTCTAAAAAAGGCAGCTTTCTGCTTCAGATTCTTAAGTGATTGCATTTTTTTTCATCACAAGCAATTTTTTATGCAGAGTAAGTTGAATTTTTATTTCTATTTCCTTTTCTCAGAGGACCTTTGAGTGGTTTGCTCAGATACAGTATCTTTTGAAGAAATAAAAAATATGGGGGGTTAATGCTTCCTGCTTGGAAGTGAAGCCTGGATAACATAGGCCAGTTAAAGTAAGCATTTACCCTATTAAATTCAACTGTATCAGGCAGATTATATGTGGTGCCTGAGTCCTTGGCATCTCCCACAAGTCACCGTTTCTGTTTTTGAAGCCTTCTCTGCTGAAAGGGGCTCTCTTTGGCTTTTGCTTTTTTTGTTACACTTCTAAAGTAAAACAAGTTAAACCAAAAGGCTTTCCACGTGCTTTCCTCCACGTAAAAGAGACTCCTGAGCTGCACTCCAGGGAGCAGCACCGCGGAGCTCCCTGGGACAGCCAGGCCCAGGCAGGAATAACAGGGACAGGACCAGGCAGGGGGGTGAAGAAACAGCCTGTCAGAAGCTGTTGATGCAGGTGCCTATGTGTGAGTAGCAGGAACATGAGTGCCCGTGCAGGCATGCCACCTCTATTAGAGAACAATTGCTGTAGTGGGAGACCACGGTGGCCGGTGTTTAGAGCACAGGGTTGCCACTGGCAATCTGCTCCTGCAAATCAGCTGTTCAGGCAAATGTGCATTTTCATAGCAGTTAAAACACAAAGATGCAAGAATATTCCTAGCTGACCAGTAAGCATAGGAGGCAGACTTTGTTACAATCTGCAGTCATTTAAAACCCAAATAGTAGTTAAAAGTAGAAAGAATGACTTACTCTTTTGAGATCCTGACTTCGGCGGGGAAAAATCATCAGCATCAGCAAAACTGAATCTCAGTAGCAGTTACAGGGCAGGAAATGTGGCCAACCTGCAATAGGATTAAAAGCATTTTTCAAGTCACCAGTAGCCTGTTTTTTGTGAGATTAGAAAGTATAATGGCATTAAGGGATTATATCTAGAAACTGTGGTAAAACAAAAGGAAGTCACAGTAGCTACCTCAGCTTTTGTATGTGGTAAAATATTTCTCCTGGTCTCTAACCAGCATGTGCCAGTCTGACTCGGGTTGTGAAAAGGGTAAATTGGAGGTGACATGCTACAGATGTAATACAGCCATGGTTTTGATGAAATAAATGTCCATCAGTGTAGTAAATGCTCTTTCTATAGCTCTGCAAAAGATAATTATATCTTTTAGACAGTTCAGCTATCCCCAGCTTAAGAACAGTTCCTGCAAGCCATTTGCATTAGTTCCTAAAAGGTGACCATGATAATATCTTTATTCCCAGTAACTCAGAGGCAAACACTAGGGAGAAGTTTGGTTGGAGAGGTTTACTTTGTTAGGGAAATTAGGCTTGATCTGGTATCAACAAGGCTGACACAGCTCCACGTCCCTAGGCCCAACCAATCGTGAGGCTGAGCTCATATTCCCATCAGGCAAAGGAACACAGAACACACATGTAACACATATGTACAGGCATATGTGTTCACACAGATCACAGACACTCAGAGCATTCACACGCACAAAAGTGCACCGGTGGCCTCAGCCTGCCCCCCTCTCTGTCTGAGCAGGATGAGATCCACCTGCAGGAATATATGTGTGCATAAATAAGTGTGTGTGTACACACATCTCTGTCTCCATCCCTACAACGTGGATCCCTCCAGCAGCTGGTCTCAGACACTCAGTCTACCCAGTGCCCGCTCCTAGATCCCGGTCTCCCTAGTTTCTGGCATCTGGACATATGAGTCCCCAAGGCTCCAGTTACTGGTACAAACTGTCATGTTTACACACAGACACACTCAGACCTGGCCAGGACTCTCGTCACCCCTCCAACAGCCAGCTCCTCCCACGTTCTCACCCTTGCAACCCCCTTGGTTCCCAGGCCTTGTCACCCCTTCACCGTCTGCTCTGTTCTGACCTTCACTGGCAATCACACACAGACCTCCCACCTGAGCACTGAGACCCTCAGATACACAGGCACACAGAAGAGAGTCCTCACCCAGAAAGCTGGTGTTAAACATGCCTGACAGATTTCTAGAAACTCTTCTAAAAACTCTTTGCAGTTACTTAGTATTACACCAAAACTGGGCAGTGGGTATCACACCTACTGTTGCTCTCTTAAGAAATATCTTTAGGACAGACTGTACACTTCTTTAACAAATATAAAATTCCCATTCAGCTTTCAAGTGAGAAGGCTGGATTTAGTCTATTTGAGCTATAAGTGACAGAGTAATGGGAGGAAGTGGTGTCAAGGCAAGTCCCTCCTTACACACACAGACTCACTGACTGTACGTGCAAAGCACAAGACACCTGTAAATTGTTCCGTCTTCCAGCAGTGGCACAAAACCTGTAGATGTTCCTCCAGTGACCCTCTCAATCCATTTCATATTGGCTTAAATGTAAGCCAAAGCTAAAAAAAAATGCTTTCAAATCTGCTTTTGAATGGATGAGATATTTTTAGTGAGGACTAGGGCAGAGGCAGCTCTTGCACACTCTGGTTTGTGTTTCAGATCACAGTTCTGACTAGCCAGTCCAGCAAAGAAATGGTAAAACAGCTGGAAAAGAAGTTAAAAGATGTAGACCTTGTGAGTCTGCGAAGACTACAAGTCATTGAGGTTTTGAAGAGAGACTTCCTGGAGCCCGAGGATGTGGAGCAGTGTGTGCCAGCAGAAGAGCCCAGCAGCAGTGGTGAGTGTAAGGCAAACAAGGTGCTCAGGGAAGTTTGGGCAGCAGGACAGCCAATAGTTCTTGCTTTGGTCTGATATCTGTCACTTACCTTTGTGCCATTTAATGTCACTTAGGTAAGTGAGAACTGCTGTGCCTGGAGGAACAGTGGGAAGTTTGTACCACAGCACTTCTCTGGAGCTTTAGCACATTTGGGCAAAAATTCATGCATTAATTCAGCTCTAAGTATTACTTAAGATTTACATCATGTGCAATACAGTTGCACTGAGGGATTAAAGAGAAAAATGCACTGAGCTTATGGGGATAACACACTGACTCACACACACCCCTTCTGCTGCTGAACATCACACTGGGCACTTGACTGCCTGATCAAAAGATCCTCGGTGCAGTCAGAGGCAACCTGAATCCTTGAAGCAGGTAGTGGGGAAAGGAGAGGCAGGAGAGACAGGCAGGCCATTTGCAATCCCAAGGGTCCCCTTTAGTCCTTTCTCCTGGACTACATATTGCACAGTTCTGGGAAGAGTTATTCATTGACCAAGTCAGGTACTCAGCCTCTTGTTTAGCTGATTTTTTGTCACTAACAATGTTCTTGCTTACCTGCTGCTTCTCTTCTCTATGCTTGGGGCAGTTTTTCTTGAGCAATTAAGGTTGTATTTCTTCAGCAACCAGCAGTTGCACACCAGCAAGTTCTCTACAAGCCTCTGCTTTCCACAACAGGTCTCCTTTTAAAGGTCTTTCCTGCAGACACTTAAATTCCCCATGAACAAGACACACCTGGTCTTGTTCCATGCCTGGGTCACACAGCAAGTTCTCACAATGAGT
The DNA here is from genome assembly GCF_001715985.3 of Manacus vitellinus. NCBI lineage: Eukaryota > Metazoa > Chordata > Aves > Passeriformes > Pipridae > Manacus > Manacus vitellinus. The sequence continues at coordinate 133,879 of NW_021939076.1, read as the reverse complement.
TGATAATGAGCTTAAAAAACTGAGTCCAAATGCCTTCCAAAGTTAGTGTAAGACCTGTTCCTAGCAATGTCAGTATTGTTTTTACTGAGTGACAGGCAGTGTTGGATGTTGTTGCCTTACTTGTCTCTAGCTGTTTGTCTTTTCTGGTTGCAGTAGCAAATTTCTGGTCAATTGTCATTGTAGGGACTGGGAATGGTTAGGTGGGTTGCAGGTTCCCTTTTGCCCTGTCCCTCACACCCCTGGCCACATGCTTCATTAGTGAAAGAGTGAGCAAGTACACTCCTGACCCTGGATCTCTGAAGAACTCCTCCCTTAATTTGACAGTTTTCAGCAGCAGGAATTTAAACAATGAGAAATTCAGAGACTGAAAGTCCTATTAGGTCCTGTTTGGACTATTTTTGCTTCAGAGGAAAAGGTGCTGAGCAGACTCTAAATAAACCAGCGAGATGGTGATCCAAAATCCAGTTCCAGCTCCATACATTGCAATGTTGCTATAACTGCAACTTTCATACCTGCATTTTGTTTTTCCTAGCTTGCAGATCTCCTTGGTGATTTCAGCCCTTTCTCAAGGCTGGTAAAACAATAAAATGCTACACAGCAGGAGTTTAGGCTGGTTTTCCCCATGTGCAGCACAGCACTGACTGGGGTGTCTGCTACAGATGACGATGGCTCTCTGTGCTGCCCCTGCATCCCACTGAGCTGCTGGCAGACCAAACCAAACACTGAGTCCTATAATCCAGCACTCGGAGAGACATCAACGCTCTTACTGCCAATTAAAAGCTTCCTTTCCCTCAGCAAGACATGGCTGGTTATTCTGGACTCTGGGAGAGTCTCTGCAGGTAAAACTGCTTGGCTGGAGAAAAGCAGGGCACTGCTACCACTGAGTGGGAAAAGGGAGTCCTGAGGAGAAGGAATCAAGGTTCTGCCACTCTGACCTTAGAATTAATTTAATTTGCCAAAACCACAGCAAAAAAGGGGGTTACAAAAAATACAGTAAAGAACATTGAAGTTGCAAGATCCAGCAAGCAGGAAGTGCAAGATTAGTGCTGTGTTGAACTATGGAATAAACATTTCGATGTAGCACAAAGAGGTTCATCCCACTGAGGGTATTTCTTCCATTAGTTTGTTTCACGGCTGTTTGAACCTACTTACATTTTTAATATCCAGAGCAGGATCAGGATATCCCCTCCATAGGCTCATTCCCAGGTTAGTGCAGTTAGAAAAGACTCCAGTATTTTGAAACCCCACAGATGGCAAATCCTCAAATAGCTTTGAACATGGTCATAACAGTCTGGGTAAGAAACACGGGCTGTTTTCTTCACGAGAGGAACTCCTTGGGAGGTGCATTTCCAGACAAACACAGACCACCTGAAGAGGGACAAGGATTGCTTTTTCAAACTGCAGAGCAGCTCCTCTGTGGGACAGAGGCTAAATCTGCAACGTTTCTTTAATTACAAAGCATTAGTGCTTGCCAGACTGCAGAGGGAGCAGAGATGTGATGTATCTAAACCCCCCAGAGAGCAATGCACACAGCATTTGTGGTGGGAATGGTCTGTGGAGTACCTGACAGGATGCCTGGCCTTTGGATGGACTGGCCTCTAATTGATAACTTGAGCATTATTATTCTCTTTCTTTTGCCCCAACCCCATTACACTGGCTGGAAGCAGCTGAGCATTGCCAGACCTTTTGCTGACAAAGGTCAGTATTTCCATGTGTTGGAGATACTGGTCCCAGCTAGTCCTGTTTGGGGGAAACAACAAACAAGCACTGAAGATAAAGCATTAATACATTTTTTATGAACATAAAAATTCTTCTGCAAGTCTCAGGGAACTTTTTTCTGGATGGGCTCTGCAGATTGTTGACCATTTTGCTCAGATCTAAAATCTGTAGGGAACACAACACCACCAGAACATGACCAGCCTGCTCTCCAGCTGCATCAGTGCAGGGAAATGGGAGCAAGGCTCAAAGCATCAGGGCAAGGGACTGTTGGTGCCCCTTGCTAAGGGAAAAGGAGGAAATGTTTTAAACTGAGGAGTCTCTGAGGCCAGCGATGTGATGGTTCACATCAGTCACAACTTGTTCTCTGGAGATGGCCGTAGACAGTCCCAGCACCCCAGGGATGGAAAGGGTGGTGGGGTGGCCTGTGGAGCAGGTCAGCTCCCAGCAGTGTCCCTGGAGTCAAGTGCTGGGTTGTGATTTGCATGGTAATGGCTTCTGAAGCACTTTTTTTGTGACAGCACTCAAGGTATTAAGGAGGTGTAATGCAGTGGAAAATGCAAAAGAATGTTCTTTTCTATGGCTGAAAATATTTGTGCTTTTACACCTTTTTTTCCCCGCAGATATTGCAATCCTGGGAATGGACATTGATGTGCAAACTGTAGAGGACAATGTCATCAGCTTGGAGATGCTGTTTAAAACATGGCTCCATGACTATGGCACGGAGAGGGAACAGCTCCATCTCCTCCTTCCATTGGGAGGTTTCAGCCATGCTGCTGCACCCAAGAGCACCATAAGTATTTAATTTTCTCTCCCCCTCTGCAGGGAGCTCCTGAATTCCACAGCCTTAAAGGTTATCCAGGCTTGTCCTATGGGCACATTCCTTCCCACGGGCATGTTTCCTCCCATTTAGAGAGTGAGGTCCCTCCAAGGGAGGTCTCTGGGTGACTGGGAAAGCTGGGAGTTGTCTCAGGTTGATAGGAGCCTATTGCTCAGAGAGCTGCTTGTTTGCTGCCATGTCCCGTGGCTGCTGAGGCTACAATTAATTTCCATTCTGCAGCAAAATGTGCCTGGAGGAGCATGTGAATTCATAGCCATGTAGTCAAGGGAAAAGGGGCCTTTTACGTCCTGGAAGTTGAATAGCCCTAAAAAATGTGTTCCTTCTGTTCAATATTAAAAATCTGTGCCAGAGCTGCACTTAAGTAAAGGCTGTCTTACAAAAGGACTTGGCTTTTATTTATATCTAGTGATTTAACGCTAAAATAGCTCATGTTCTAGCTGGAGCTGCCAACAGTTATCATAATGTATGGGAAAATTTGTAAGGAATATGTCTTTTTTTTTTCCTTTATTAGTCTAAATCCAAATCCCTAATCCGTCTCTGGGTGAATGCTGAAAACACCAACAGCTACAGCAGACATAGGTGTGTTCTGCCAGTTGCTGACTGTACTGTCACTCCTGCAGTGCCATGGGAAGTCCCTGCAATCCCCTTTCCACACCTCTCCAATGTGGTGCTCCTGTGCATATGCCCATTGCTGTCACAATGGGAGCACACTTGTCTTCTGGTGATCCACAGGCCAGTTCCAGACTGGAACCAAAGCTCATAGAGAATTACTGATGTGCTCCACAGCAAGCAGATGAGAATGCCTGGTGGGCACTTTTGTGTGTGTAGTAGCTCCATATCAGCCTCCAGCACAGGCAGTTATGATATTGATTTTCCTTCATCCTAACATTGGATTTCTTACTTGATGCATTGTCTTATTACAGCTAGCAAGGCAAACCAAGTTACACTGCAGTCAGGTTTTTTCACCTTCCCACACTCAAGGAATCTGTGGAAGGCCAGAGAGATTGTTTGGAGCTCTGTGTCATTTTACACCAGTGCTAGTGACATCAGTGTCCTGTGTTTCTCCACAGACACAGATAGAAAAGCTGTAGGCAACATGTAGCCCTGAACCCAGTGTGGCTCTGGGAAACAAGCTGCTTCTCCCTCTCCAGCTGGCCACTCATTGCCCAAGCTGGAGCTTGCCTGCCCAGTTACTGACCAGTCATCGTTTCATTAACACACCAAGTATGTGCTGTTTCCCCACGTGTGTAAAACGGGGACAGGTTGTAGCTCGTGTCAGGTTTTAGTTTTCTTCCCTCAATAGTTGCTAGAAAACATTAACTTTGTAAGTGCTTTGAACGTCTCGTGCTAAACACTTCCAGCGACCTAAACCAATCTCCTTCTCCAGTGTGCCTGAAGTGCGACTTGCAGGAGAGACTGCTCGACCCAGCTCTGCTTTCGGGGCCGGCTGATGGCACTGGGAGAGCAGCAGATCCCAGTTCTCCCTGGCACGTGGCAGCCTGGCCAGCCCCAGGGCTGCACAAACTCCAGGTGGTAAAGTAAGTGTTGCTCCGGGAGGTGGTGGAACAGCAGCTTCACTCTTCCTGTGCAGTGTCAACCTGGGACCTGGTAACATCCTCATAAAGCACTGGGGGACTCAAAGTTCTGGTCAGCAAAACTGTGATTGAGATAGCCCCGGCCCTGTAACTCTTGCTGCCATGGAACAGCACAGCCCACACGCAGACAGGAGCACAGCCACGAGTGGTGGTACTGTGGCACTGGCATTGATGAGTGTAACACCACAGGTGTTATTTGTGCAGCGGTTGTTTCCCTCCAGTGTAAAGTTCTGTAGATCAGAGGCATTGCAATAATTCTGCTCTTCTCTCACTACCTAATGAGGCCACAGCAACTAATTGGATGTCAGAGTCTGAGCTAATTAGTTGGACTAGTAGTAAAAAAGCAAGCAAAGCCTCATAGTACTGTGTGACTTCACCTAAGGATGTGCTCGCTTTCCTGTCAGCAGTTTGTGGCTGGTAAGCACAGAGCATAGCACAAGTGATGCTCTCTAGTGTCTTTTCTGAGGTTTATTTATAGGGGGGGAAACTTAACTATGCACTTGCTATTAAAATGATTCTCAGCCTGTCAGTAGCTGAAGAGCACTAACAGGAGCCATATGCTTGCAGGGCTCTGAAGTCTGAAGGTGTCTGTGAGTCTGTACTGTATGGCCTGCCCTTCATCATCAAGCCCACGAGCTGCTGGCAGCTGGACTGGGATGAACTGGAGACAAACCAGCACAGCTTCCATGCTTTATGTCATAGTCTTCTGGTAAGTGCGTGAAAATTGCAGTGTGATGGGGAGGGATTGCCAGAGAAAGGAACAGTTAGTGCAAACCCCATAAAATCTGTAGCCTGCATCAGAAAACATATTTCAGAAGCTGCAACTTATCTTATGGGCCAGAGCTGTGCTTGTAAATCTTTCCAGCCAAGGCATCCACTGGAAAGATGCTACAGCACATCAAACCTTAGAGAAGACCCTTGAGCCTATCAGAAATCCAGTGTTTGGGGATATGAAGTGCAAATGTCAGAGTTGGAATTAGATCTGTATCTTTAATGTGAAAAAAATTAACCAAGGCTTGGAGGACTGTCAATTACTGACAAGTTATAAAGCAAAATTGGATGTTTTTCTTAAGAATTGACTTGCATTTAATTAAAAAACAAATACCATACTGTCCTCAACCATATTGCAGAATAGTGTTCTTATTCTGATGTGTGAGTGTGTGCCTGCTCCTGAGCACTACAGCCCACGCTGACAGTGCTGAAGGAAGTGGCTCTTGCCTGTTGTTCACTTCGGGTTTGGCTTTTGCCATTTAGCAAAGGAAGTGGATGCTTTTGGCCAGGCACGAACCTCAGAACGCCAATCCAAACTGGAACATTGTGGTGCATTCCTATTATGTCATCGTCCCTTCCGACTCTGCCACTCTACTTGTCAAAGCAGTCGCCATCAGGGAGCTCCTGCTGCCTTCAGCCTTCCCAGCCCTCCTCGCTGAGCACCCCGAGCGCATCCGTGGCCCCATAGAGGTGAGTCAGTGCAGCCCTGCTCTAACCCCTGTGCCCAGGTCCCAGGGGAGTCAGTGCAGCCCTGCTCTAACCCCTGTGCCCAGGTCCCAGGGGAGTCACTGCAGCCCTGCTCTAACCCCTGTGCCCAGGTCCCAGGGGAGTCACTGCAGCCCTGCTCTAACCCCTGTGCCCAGGTCCCAGGGGAGTCACTGGAGCCCTGCTCTAACCCCTGTGCCCAGGTCCCAGGGGAGTCACTGCAGCCCTGCTCTAACCCCTGTGCCCAGGTCCC
>NW_021939076.1:122751-127812 GCF_001715985.3 Manacus vitellinus | reverse complement strand
TGCAGCCCTGCTCTAACCCCTGTGCAAAGGTCCAGCGGTACAGGCAGAGATCAGAGCAATGATCAGCCCTATGCACAGGCCCTGCAGCTGCTGCTGAAGCCATCTCCCTCATTGCCAGGGAACACAGATCTCCTCCTACTTCAGAGAGAGGTGCTTTAGGCAATAGATAAATCAATACATAGAGTACCTCTGTTTCTTCCAGTAGATTCAGGCTTCTGCATTTCCTGTTCTGCCAAGTTGTCTACCTCTGCTCCAGGTGCTGCCAGGAAAGGCAGAGCTCTCACTATAGCCTTAGCAGATAAACAGAGAAGGAAATGGCTGGGAAGATGTCTAGTGATAGCTGGAATATGATGGAGCACTCCAAAACTTCTTTCCAGCAGAGGACATATCCTACAGCTTTCTTCATGGACAGTTAATGCCTGTCTTTTAGAGCAATGTTGTATGTCTGTTGCAGAGAGTGGGAAGAAGTCTTACGAGGCAGAGTTGAGGGTGACAGTGTCCAGAAAGGGTGCTCCAGCTTGTTAGCTGATTCTGGGCATGGGGAAGGATAGGACTGCATCTTGTAAGGGAATGCTTAAATCCATTAAGACCTGGTGGCAGATGCCTCTTGTTCCTACACAGCTAAGAGTGCTCCTTGTGGGTAGCAGCACAGCCAAAGATCCCCTCCCCTATCACTGCAGGGTGGCATGGAGTGTCTGCAACACTCATCCCTGGAAACCACCCCTCCCAGTGCTAAAAACAACAACCCCCCACACACAGACCCCACAGCCTCTACTTGTCACATCCCATAGCAACTCAGTTCTTTCTCCTGAGCAGAGTGCCCTGAACAGCTTGGAAGTGGAAGTTGCTTATAACCCCTTACACCTAAAAAGCAACCTCTACAAATACCTGAAGAGTTCGTTGTACAAACCTCCACATCGGCAGCAGGCCCAGCCCCGGGAGCAGCGCCCGGAGCGGCATCAGCCCAAGCAGGTAAGAGCCTTGCCTGTGACCAGCCTGGAGTGTGTGTTTGCCCATCTGGTCAACTTCCTCCAGAAGGGCTGAGGGCAGCTCCCTGGTACCCGGCAGGGATGGGTGCAGGATCAGCTCGTGCAGCTGAAAGGGACACTGGGCACATTCAGACACAACCACAGTGGGACAAGCCAGCGCCTCCTTCCACAAGGTGCACTTATGTTTTGTCCTGTCTTGCAGCCCCAGAGCAGAGCCAAAGCTGCAGTGGCACCCCTTCTGATGGCTCCCTCTCCCCTCCAAACATTCAGACCAGCAGCAGCGAGGAGAGACTGCTGTGAGCGCTCTCCCCTCCCCAGGGAGTACGATGAGTTCCTGCAGTGAAGCCCAGGCTCTGCTGGGGCTGCCCATGTGCAGTCACAGCTCAGCTTCTTGCTCAGCTGCACCGGGCCGGAAGCGGTCAGGCAAGACACTGAGCTCAGCCTTGGGCAGACAGGCACTTCCCATCGTTTGTTCCTCCTTGTTGTTTTACAGTTTTGTTCGTCACCGACTCAGTCTACAGGAAGTTTCTGCTCTGGGACCCTCTGTCCAGAGATCCAGCTATCCCCCACAACACCACGTATTTCCTGTTCTTGTCTGCACACATCACAAGCATGCCTCAAATTTTGGTTTCTGAGACTGGGCTAACACAGGCCACAAACCACAGATTGCTGTCAGCGGGTGCGGAGGAGCTGCAAGCAGGGTGGTGAGGAAATCAGACAGACAAGGCAGGCAGTGACACCGAGCTGCCTTCATCCTGCAGCAGCAGGGTCAGTGGGGTGCCTGGAATTCCTTAAAGCCTGGAATTCTGCCCTCCCAGGCACAGCACTACCCATGATGATGATGATTTGCTTGCTTCCGAGGCTGGCCTCGCTGTCCAACACCCCAGGCAGTGAAGGGGTTTGTAGCAAGTGCCAAGCCAGGGCTGGCTCCTGCACAGTGACATCTCATGCAGTTGGAACTGCAGCACAGCCCCAGCCCCATCTCCTCCTCCTGGACCACCTGTGCCTATGGGGCTGGTCCACGAGCCAACACAGCAATACTTTTTGGCAGGGTTCAGAAGATTCTCAGATCATAGTATGACGTGGCAGGGGAAAAATGCAGCACCACACTGGCCTAGAGCTTTTCAAGAGAGTTTCTGCCCAGTGCTGGCACATGTCAGCCTGGTTTTCAGTGCAGGTGTAGGGCAGCTGCCCCTGGCAGGGCAGAAGCTGAGGGCAGCTCAACCAAACCAAGGTGGGGTGGTCTCTACCAGCCCCCTAATGCCAAGCACCAGCACGGTTTGTGTTCTACTTACTTTGTTCTGACAAGCTGTTTCAAAATAAAGTTATCCACCATAACGTTCACTTTCTGCCTATGGTTTATAATGTGTACAGCATTGCTATCCCAGCACTGACCTGTGCTTCCTGAGAAACAGCTGCAGTTGAGCAAGGGCACAACACAGGCACAATCCTCCCCGGGGGCTGTTCAGCAGGAGTGCAGAGCTGTCAGAGCCTTCTCTTCTCCCTGGGCTCTCAGCTCATTGACAGGCCCTGATAGCCATCCAAGGGCACGGGCCTGCTCTTCCCATGCCCTGGCATCTCAGGCAGCTGCTTGCAGCAAGATATCAAGGGCAGATACTCTGGAAAACAAGGCAGACACCCCTGCAGGCACAGGGATATGGACTCATTGGGTGCAGGCTGGTGGCCAGCTCTGCCTGTCTGGAACACTGCTGGGGAAGGGACAGGAGCAAAGGGCAGTGATATACATACAAATGGCCCAGCCTGGGGTGTGCAAACCAGGCAACAACATGAGAATGACAAAACCAGGTGAGGGAGGGAGGGCGGCACGTAGGAGATGGAAAGTCTTTGGAAGTCCTGAGTTGCCTGTTAGGAGAGAAGATGCTGTTGCTATAGCAAGAAAAATAAATATGCTTTCCTTGCAGCCAAGAGGAGAGCAGGGCTGTGCAGGGACCACTGGGCTAGCACAGATGCTGGAGCATCTCCCTTCCTCGCTGTCACCTTTTGGGTGCCAGTTGGGTCAGCCCAGCACATTCGCCACGCTCAGCTCCACGGGAAGGCACGGACACAGCACATGGAGGTGCCCACAGGGATGGAGATGAACGAATACCCAAGGCTGTATATGAAGGGAGAACCCCAGGGAGGCTGCTCTTCATTGTTTAAGTTATGGAGCCTCTCACTGGAGTCATGAGCAAGGATTATGGGCAGGTGGCCTGGGCCACCTAAGCAATGCCCAGAGCTCATCTCTGGAGCAGAACTGCTCTTGGCATATGGACATGGAACCACCATGGACAGGAACACAAGCAAGGGACCACCCAGCAGCTAACACCCTCTTCTCCTGCCCCTCATCCCAGCAGGAACTGCCTCAGCCTCCCTCAGATTCCCAAAACCCCTTAGACTTCTTTCCCGTTTCATGCAGCAAAACCCCAATGGAGAAGACAACCCAGCCCAGAACAGCCACAAATTGGTCCTGGCTACAGCTGAGCTGTATTGTGACAGGGCTGAGGGTTCCCCCTGCAACTTGGGCATTAGACAAATGGCCAGTCAGAGCTTACCACCTTGTCATCATCTCACCAGCCTGAGGACCTGAACCTGATCCTCCAGACTTCCCCAGCAGTTTTTGGCTCCCTGGGTCTGAGGTAGGGCTGCAGAAGTCGTGCTTAGCCCTCTGCACAGGTACAGCACAGTGCTGTCTCCTGCCTGCCTGCCATGCTGCCGTCAGTATCGACAGGCTGCTAAACCTGCAGAAGTCACCAGCAGCCCCATCCAGACATGGGTGCAGCCAGTACCAGGGTGCCTCATCTGACCCTACACAGAAGGACATGAAATCTCTCAAAACCATTACCAGTACCAAAAGGACAACCTGTTTTTCCTCTGCATAGGTTTCTGCCCAAGGCTGGCCACACTGCAATCAGCCTCAGACCACAGAGCAGGGATCGCAGATTTTGCCATTTAAGTCAATGGGATCCAGACTGGGCTATCCCCGGCCTTTCGGGAGCAGTGGGAGATCAGCAGTGGGATCAAGCTGGGGGAGAAGAGATCCTGTGACTAATCAACAGCCACTGAGCTGCAGCAGAGCTGGAGCCTGTCCCTACCCAGCCTTATGCATGGAGGCCATCACATCCATACCCTGATCAGCACATAAAGATATCTGTGAGCCTGACTCTCACATCCCTTAATCCCCTGGCATCAGGGCATCCCAGCCACAGCTGAATCTGGCATGCACTTTTCATTGTTGTTCCCCCTTAGCTCAGTAACTCTGGCACAGACACCCATGTGTGACCATATGAACAGTGCTCAGCTGCTCCGCAGCAGGACCAGCATCTCCCCATCCATCCTGACAGCTCAGACAGGCAAACGTGTCATTCTGAGACATACAGACTTTAATATTAAAATAATTTCATATAAAAATACTTTTGAAGACTGATGGCAAGCAGTCTTCCATGCACCACAATGGGCATCCGAGCCCTGCAGCCTGGTCAGAGGGGAAGCCAGAGCAGAACCAGAGCAACAGCTACAGGACAACACAGTCAGGCTTCCTGCGATCAGGAGGCAGCAGCAGAGCCAGCTCCAGAGCAGGAGAAGCACCCTGGCACCTGTGCCAGCCACAGCTCTCTTGCTCTTGCTGTTTCACTCCAGGGAAAGGCAGCCTCTCAGTGCTGGTGAGCAAGAGGGGCTCTGCCCGAGCCCAAACAGTCCCCACCCCTAAGCCCCACCCCAGACCCATGGAGGAGCACAGCTGGCACTGGGACACCAAGTCCCCTCCAGGCAGATACAGAGCAGCAGCACCCTATATCTCTCCTAAGTCCTCATAGACAGGCGACAAGCTGCACTCATCCACAGACTGCTCCTTCTTCTGCAGGTGCTGGGGCTTCACCACCTGGCTGTACAGCACCTCCACATTGTTGTTGTTGCTGCTGTTGAGGCTAGGTTTGGTGACCTCCTTCTCAGCAGCAGCACTTCCCCACCACCTCCCGGGGTCCTCGATCCTCTCCACACCTTTGGAGACAAAGGGTGCCTGGGGCTTGGGGGCAGGGACTGGCCTGGGGCCCTTGGCCTTGGCCTGGAAGGCAGG
>NW_021939076.1:117421-122156 GCF_001715985.3 Manacus vitellinus | reverse complement strand
TCTCTCTCCTCTGCCGCTGCACTGGCCCTGGGCGCCATCCCCGCTTTGGGTGCCGGGGTATCGCTCCCCTCAGCGGGCAGCTCCAGGCTCAGGGAATCAGCCAGGGCCTGGCGGATCTGCACCACGCTGGGGCTGTCTGCATCCAGAGAGTCGCAGCTTTGCCGGTTCTCCTCCACTTGTGCTTTCTGCTCCTGGATGGAGGCTTCCACAAGGCGGAAGATCTCATTGCCCTGCGTGGTCTCAAAGGTGAAATTTCCAGGTCCTGAGTCACAGCGCCTGCCAGCTTCGAAGGAGAACATCACCTGGGGGGGAAGCGGAAGGGTCACATCCTGATCAGCACCTGCCAACCCAGTGCATCGTGCAGGCTGCGTTTCCTGCTGAAGAGCGTGTGGCTGTGGCACTGATCCTGCACATCCTGCAAGAGACTGCAGTGAACATCCTGTTCCTTCCAGTCCCGCAGCAAGGGCCACCCTGGGGGCCCGCTGTGACCAGCGGCTGGGCAGGGATGCACACCTCAGGGGACATCACTGCAAGTGCCCCAGAGGCAGAGCTGCAGGTCCTGCTGGAGACCTGCTGCCTTACCTGAGCAATGCCAGCAGCATCAACCACTGGCACCAGATAGTCTAGGAAATAATACTGAGAAGGGACTAGGGTGAGCAGATGAGTGACAGTTCAGCAGGGGAAAACTACTATGGGCACCCTGGGTAAGGTAATCAGACAGAAGGGAGTGATTTGGAAGTAAGAGATACAAGAGGAAAAACAGGGCTTTCCACAGGAGAAAGCCCAGAAGCAACAGCTCGACTACCAAGAGTAAGCAAAGCATTTACCTACCAGCATTGCTCTGTTAATGGTATAAGGTACTTTAAAGAGAAGTCTTGCTCAGGCCTGAACATACTCTGGTACACAAGTTCCCACCAGCAGATGCCCATACCCTTCCTGAGCCTCAGTCCCTGAACCAGGGGAGATTTTCTGCCTCCCTGGTGCTCTCGCAGGCAGCAGCAGTCCCTGGGGTTGCTACAGAAGCCTCTGGGGCCAGACTTCCTTTCGTGGGTCAGTGCTGCCAAACACAAGCGCAGTCAGCCCCTCTCTGCTCAGGGACCTGTGGGTGCAGCTGTCTGCTCCCCACACCCTGCAACTCTCCTCCTGCCCCGGCACAGACCCTGTGGATGAGCCAGGTGGCTCCCCAAAGGCAGCTCAGTTTCCACCTCTGTTTTGGGAACGTGCCACAGAGAGCACCATTAGCAGAGTGCAGCCAACACCATCACTGCTATAAACAGCCCTAGGGACACCACTTCCTCCCCGCCCAGCATGACAGGGACCTCTTGCACTCGGTAGCAGCAAGGCAGAGTGGGGACTCACTGCTGCAGGACTCCAGAGAGGGGACAGACCTCCAGGGGTCAGCTTGGCTAGGACCAGTTCTCCCCACACACTGAACAAAGCCAGAGCAAGTGGTGTCTCAAAGAGCCCCTCTGCTCTGGCCACCATCCTTTGGGAGGGAGGGACTGAACCCAGGGCAGAGCCAGGACTGCCAAGGTCCCCAGAGGCTAGGGAGAGCTTGTGTGCAACACAGAGGGATGTGCCTGCCCACAGCACAGGCTGGGGAGTACTGGGATGAAGAAAGAGAACGAGCCAGTGGCGGGATGTGCGGCAGAGGCTGCAACGGCCCCAGTGGGAGTGGGGCAGTGACCACAGAAAGGGGGTCTGCACAGTCATGCAGAGGGATGCCTGCCCACACTGCCAGCCCATGCTCCAGTGTGGTGACACAGGAGGGAGCCGAGGATGGTCAGGGTGACAGATGTCCCGGGTGACCCTGCTGCGGTCACCGGGGCTGCAGCAGTTCTGGCATTCGGCAGGGCTGGCTGCGTGGCTGCTGCAGGCCAGTCGGGCACATCAGCTCCTCACCCGTTAGCAGTGAGCAAGAGCTTCCCCACCAGGGAGCAGGTCATGGCACGTGGCACACGGGGCCCCCTGCTCCTCACCTTGTCCCGGCCGTATCTCCGGAGCAGCCGGTAGGGCCAGACGTAGAGGATCTCGTTTGTCCGCGGGGCCTTCAGGACGAGGCTGTCCCGCTCAGCCTTGAGCACGTAGGTGCCGCGCAGCTCACACCGCTCTGCGGCCTCGGTGCGCTGCACTGTCACCCAGAAGGCGTTCACTGCGGGGACAGGGCTGTCAGGGCAGGGCAGGGGAGACACGGCCCCAGCCCCAGGCAGTGCCCCCCACAGCCCCAGCAGCGGGGCAGCAGTAGGTCAGGCCCCACAGAAGATGGCCCAAGGTCAGGGCAGTGGCAGGTCCCACCTTCGTCTCTCGAGTAGTAGATGGAGTTCACGGCCATCTCCAGGGCCGGCACCTCCTCGCTGCCCTCTCTGCCATGCTGTGCCACCATGCCAGCATCGCTGGAGCCGCTTCCCTGACAAAGGAGAGCAGATCAGCCCCAGCTTCCTCTTCCCACATCAGCCTCTGGGCCCCTTGGCAGCCACTACCTGCAGCCCTTCAAGGCCTGAGCCCCACTGCCCTCCCCAGCCCCACACATCCTGGCTTTCCTTCACCCATTCCCAGCCTGTCCAGAGCTGGCGACAGACCCCAGGGCCCCCTGAGCCAACATGAACATGGACAAACAGGGCCAGGCAGCACAGAGAGGGCTTCCTCAAGCAGGACCCTGGCCCCAGCTGGGCTCTGGGTTGACAGGACGAAGGACAGAAGCTCCTCTCAGCAGCATTACCCACAGAGCTGCCCCCAAAGCACCACACGGCCCAGTCACAGGGAGGGGTGGGACAGGGGCTGATGACCCAGTAGCACAGGGGTCTGTGTCCTGCCCTGCACAGGCAGAGGGGGGACCCCAGAGAGGAAGTAAACACTTCTATTTTAGCACATGCAGAACTGAAAGACAGACCGTCAGCGACCATGTCCCAGCAGCAAGGCCCCCAAAGGGCCTGGGGGAACACAAACCCTCAGTGCTACTGAGCTGTTCCTCAGGGCTGCGTGGGAGGGGGCTGCAGCAGAGGGTACATCTTGCAGAAGGCAAGCTCCCAGAGTTTCAGTTTAAAACCCAGACACACGAGCTTCTCAACAAGAGACAAGGTCCAAAAAGGGCCTTCCAGCCCTCATGTTTGGCTCCTAAATAGAAAGGGGACTGTTAAAACCTCACGTCCTTTGAGCAGACACCAGCAGCTCCCACTCAGCTAGAGCATCCAGTGCAGCAGGACTCCAGCCTGAGATTGGGAAGTCAAGGGCCACCTGACCTGCTAGAGCCCTTTAGGGCTCCATTTGACTGCACTTTTCCTCATCTTCAAAAGGAAAAAATTCTGTTTTGAACTCCAAACGATGTCTGGACCCAGTTCCCAAGCTACTGGACGCTGCTTACCTTCTGGGCAGCAACATGACACAAAATCACACTCTCCACGCAGATGACCAGAAATCACAGCTGAGCATCTCCAGCTCTGTGCAGAGAGGCCACGCGCAGCTCTTGTGCCTCCTGCTCCAGGTCAGGCCTTTCTAGAACATATGCCAGCCTTGTGGCCTTTTGCTCACCACTTCCTAAACTGTCAGCTTGCTTCTGGACCTCAGGTATACAAACGAAGGCTCCCATGTGAGGAACGGCACAAGCACACCCCTGCTCCAAGCAGGTGCTCCCCAGCCTGGCCACTACCCTGCCCCACTCCAAGGGTGTGTGCTGTGTCCCCAGCTCAGCCCCACAAGCCACTTTCAGGGCAAAGGCTGCAAACCCAACTACACCAGACAGACACAGAGTCATTTCCAGCACCACACCAGTGCCTCTTGGCCTGGTCAGCCCAGAACCTGGTGCACAGACACACTTGGCCTGGTAGCAGACTGCAGGGAGATGCAAGAGGGACAAAGGGAAATAACACTCAGCAAACACCTGGGTCCTTGTGGGGAGATCCTGGGATCAGCAGCTGTGCAGCCAGTCGTCCTGCCAGGCAGCCCTGCCCAGCACTACCATCCTGGTATCAGCTGGAGCCCAACCCAGGGCTCTGCAAACACCTCCCAGGAGGGAGAGCCAAGACCATGGGTCAGGCAGGCATGGATCAAGACGACCACGCTCACAGGGCACCCGCTGCCCAAACAGCCTTCGTGGCTCACACTGGCTGCCCACGGCTCCAGGGGCTGCAGCAGACTGGAGGCTGGAGGGCTGTGCAGGAGGCCCAGCACAGAAGGAGTGAGCCACAAGGCTGGGCGAGGGGGTGCACTGGCCCTGAGGATCCCAGGAACCAGGTGGGTCCCAAAGCCAGGCAGGCCCTGGAGCCAGGCACTGCAACGCTCTCAGGGCGCTGCTTCCGCTGCTGCTGCAGCAGGAAAGGCAGGGGTGGTTGTGCTACGAGAAACGCTCCTCGGCCATCACCTGGCCCCCCACCAGGTCTGTGGAGGGGCAAGTAGGGGCTCTGTAGGAGGGAAGAAGAGCCCAACTTGAAATTTGGAGCTACAACCACGAATTACCGACAACATGCTGAGGAATCCGGCAACCCAGCTGACTGCTGGCACAGCAGGAGCCAACAAGAGGGGACCAGAGTCCCAGGGCCGGGTGCTCTAAATCTGGGACCACTGGCTCTGCCTCAGGGTCTCCTTTCCCGTGCCGCCAGGGCCTCCTGCTGGGTGGGAAGGGATCGCTCCACCACACACACACACTCTGCCGTTCGTGTCCCGTCCCCTCCGGCGCGGGCCGCCTGCAGCTCCCTCCTCCCCGGGCAGCCCCCGCCCGCACCGCGCTCACCGCGAAGGC
>NW_021939076.1:115204-116719 GCF_001715985.3 Manacus vitellinus | reverse complement strand
TGTGTGTCTGTCTGTGCGTGAGAAGATGGATGGGCGTGCGTGTGCGCGCATGAGCCCTACCGACGGCGGAAGGGACGGCAGAAGGTGACGGCACCCGGGTGCTCCGGGACTCCTGCCCCGAGCCTGCCCTGAGGATGTGAGAGAGGCTCTCGCGTGTGACAGAGGCGTGTGCTCGCACTGGGGACGGGAAAACGTGATTGGATGGACTGAGGATAAGTGAGGGCAATGTGGAGAGCAGGTAGAGGATGGATGAGGTTTCAAAGGACAGGAAAAAGGAGTGACATCTTTGATACAAGAGAAAAGGAAGTGGATAAGTAGAGGTCACTTAGCTCAACTTCACAGTCCAAGAAAACCATGGAACAAATAGCCAGGTGCTCCCAGAGAGCAGAGAAAGGAAGAAATCATAGCAAACACCCCTGTGTATGCACAGCACTGCCTGACTTCCTTCTGTGACCATCTGTGGATGGGGTAATGTCATCCACATCTCTCTACCTCCAATCATGCCATGTCCCTGGGCACCGAGGCCACTCCAGGGGCACTAGGCTGCTTCCAGCACGGTCCCTGCCACGGCTAGCCACTCCAGTCTGCCCCAACAGCCTTCTGCAGGGCTAGGCTTGAGTCCAGCATTCCCAGCAGGAGGTGGGATAGGTGCTGACTGTGAGGCAAAGAGCAAGGAGCAGCATGGCCTGTGTCCAGCACGCCCCTGCAGCAACTCCCCGGGCATAGATGACCCACTCTGGCAGTGCCGAGCTGCTTTCCCACAGCACTGCTGCCTGTCCTACACCCAGCAATGGTTTTTATCCCTGTGTGTGTCTGGTTATGAGCCCCCAGTCCAGAGGCTCAGGCTTTCAGTGCTCTAGGCTCTCCTTGCTTTGCACAACCTCCTTCGTGCTGTCCTGCTGTGCTTTGGGCAGACCTTGCTGGCTCACAGTGCACTCTGATGGCCTTGTGGCACTCTGACGGCACTGTGACCCTGTCAGGTTACTGCTGGTCAGTCAACTTTGATGGCCCAGACACCATGACTTGGCTTCCTGGCATGACATTAACCTGCAAAGGCAAGAGGGAGAAGCCACTGATCCGGATTTTCTAGGCCTCTGATGCTCACTTCTCCTGTGCAAGCCCATGCCTCTGGCTTAGATGAAATGGCCGCAGGTGGGGACAGCTGCTGGGAGGGAACTTGGCAGTGCCTTGCTACACAGGAGTGCCCCTCTGCACCCTCCTGGCTCCATCCCTCACACCTGCATGGTAACAAAGTTGTGTAGTTGTGTCCTGTTTAGGAATGGCATTCTCCAACTTAGTGTTTCCACTGAAAAACTCCAGACCATGAACTGGTCACTCACTGCCCCACCCTCCCCCTGAGGTGGGATGGAAAGGAGTGTTGGAGGCACAAAAAGCTAAAGGTCACAGGTTGAGATAAGAACAATTTACTAGAAACAGCAATGAGATAAGAAAACAGTAACAATACCAATACAGAGCTTACAACACAGGCAAACGATTCACAATTGCTCCCCACCC
>NW_021939076.1:105935-113629 GCF_001715985.3 Manacus vitellinus | reverse complement strand
GTGATGCTCCCAAGGATCCCCAGAGCACCGCTGAGCCCCACAGCCACCCCAGCAGAGCCGACTCCCCCAGAGGGGCACGGGGACCTGCTGCTCGGTTTCCAGTTCTCTGCAAGGGGTTCTTATCTGCCCTGGGCTTGGGCAGCTTCCCGGTGTGCCCCCCTGCCCACAGGGCAACAGTGCTGGGGCTGCGCCCAGAAATGGTCTGTCATGGCAGTTCTGTGGGACTCAACCCTGTCCTGCTCCCTGCCAACATCCCCAACTCCTGTTTCTGCCACACAGCAACTCTGGGGCTGGCAAAAGCATCACCCTTTCTCCTGGCAGCACAGTACCCTGCTGAGCCCACTGCCTCACCTGGAAGGAAACAAGCACCATGCAATTAAACACAAAATAAGTAGGAAGTGCAGGGGTGGGGAAGTTGACATGAGTCAGACAAGAATCACTGATATAGGAAAGCTGGCCTGGTAAAGGGGACACGGGAAAGTGACGCTGGTGGCAGAGCCACTCCATGAGGACACTCTTGTTGGGGCGTGTGCAGGACTAAGTGTCAAACTTGACTGACCCCATCAGTTCACAGCAACGTGTGAGTGAGGCAGGTGCCATATAGGGACTCCTGGGACCTGACTGGGAAATAGAAATAGCTAATTAGTTATCATGGAAATAACTTTTTTGGGTGAAATGTTTGCTGGGATCCTCAAGTGGCCACAGATTTGGCCCCTGCACAGATGGCTAGTAAAGTGAGTGTCTATTATTTCAAAGTAGATGGAGTAACCATGTAGATGTTTAGCAGGCAGATCATCTGTCTGCAGGGAAGATAAGTGCAGTGAGTCCTGTGGTGCAACCCGCCATTGCCCAAGGCTTGTGTTGGGGGCTGCGGGGTGGGCTCCTGCCAAAGGGAGCTGGGCATCAGGGCCCCCTCCCAGGCAGATGAGCTCCGAGGCACTCAGGTACTTTGGGGAAACACAGGTGCTTTTCTGGGTGACGTTGGCCTTATGCCAGATGCTGAGAGCTTGTCCTTTTTCTGAGCCGAAGAGAGTCACTGCGCTCTGTCCTTGTGCACTGCCCAGTTTGGTGAATGCTGTCTGCTCCCATTGGCCTTGGCTGCTGTGAGGTGCAGTGAGTGACTCAGAAGTTGCTCAGGATGCAGAGCCCATCTGAAACCAGGAGGCTGTCTTGATGGCTAATTGCCATCACTGTCCAAGACATAATGGATTTTCCATGAGACTTCACATTGCAGCTGCCAGATCTTGCAGAGACTTGAAGTGACTGAAGATTCTCTTGCTAAATCTCAGGTCTGCACTGGAACACTTAGAGATTCCCCTTAACCTCTGCTTTGAGAAGCTGTCAAATCTGCTTCTCTCCAAATGCATTGACCTACCTGTTCTCCTGCTGTCCCCAAGTGAAGGGGCTTGCATTCCACTGGATGTTCTTTCTCACTGCCTTTGTAGACAACTCTGCACCTCCCAGTGCAGAGTAGTCCCATCAGGGGAATGGGTGCTGCATGTCTGTCAGTGTCCTCCTCATACCCAGTCACAGGCTGGTTCCTGCCCTCCAGGCTACAGAACACTGTCAGCTGCTGTGCTGCTGCAGCCTCAAGCTTGTGTCAGACACTGGTGCCCAACAACCACCCAAAGTCTGCAAGCAGCAGAAGGGGAAATGTTGAGAAACACTTTTGCTGACTCCAGGTCTGTATTTCCTGCATTCAGTTTTGTTCCTGTGAGCCTTCCAGAAGGGCAGTGTCCTTGAGGCCAGCCTTGGTGCTCACTGATGGGTGTCTTTGCTAGCAGAGAGCTGGGAAGGTTGTTCCCTGCTATGCTTTCCCTCTCTGGATTTTCCCTTTGCAAGCCTTGGGGGCTGTGTTTTCCAGTGGGGGACAGACTAGGTGTCTGTGAAGCGTTCTGTGGAGTCACAGCCCCAGCACTGTGGGCATTCCCATGAGTGGTTGTGTGTTCCTGGTCTGAACAGCCTGCCATGGGACAGGGGTGCTTCCTCACAGTCCTGCCCTGCTCGATGCAGGGATGTGTTTGCAGGGTAAGGGAGAGCTGCGTCAGTGCAATTTTTGTGCAGTTTGAGTTGTGCAGCAATTAGATACACAAAAACCAGCTTTTATAGTCCATATGGGAGTGGTGATGCTCCACCTGACACTATACACAGAGAGATGCAGAGACACAGACCTGGTCTCTGTAAAGAAGACAATTCCCAGGCAGAAAACTATAGGACGGATGCTCGCTGGCTCTGTGCTTCAGTGCACCCCAAAATCATTCTAAAGGGCCTTATAACGTGGCTAGTTCCCAATGCCTCCTTTAGGCTTGGCTTTTACTGTGCACATTTCCCCTCCCAGGTTAAGCCCTACCTTGTGAAATTCTTCCCAGCTGCTCCTTTCTGGGAAGGATGGAAGCTCAGGCATTAATCCACTTGCTCCAATACCAGTGCCCAGCAAGGTAATAGGAGAATAGCAGATATTTGAATTACCCAGAAGTGAACAACTGGCAGATCTTTGACTTCAAGAGCCACTCAGAGATAGGACAGAGAGAGACTGTTTTAAGGCACTTACCAACAACTGCATTTTGCCTTTTTCCCCCACCTTTTACAGGTTTCTATGGGAGACCGTGGTCTATGGAACAGAGGAAACTTCTCTTTCAGTGGCAAGTACCCTGAATTTTCTTTTCTGCAGGGAGCCCGTGGCAGAGTGCCAAGATGGAGGCAGGAGTGGTGAGGGTGGATGGAGAGACGTGGGGCTGCCTTGTGCCAGCAGATGGTGCTGGGACTCCACACAGCCCAGTGCAGCCTGGTGTGCCCCGGTGGCTGCACTGGACGTGGGACAATGCACCACTACCACCCTCCCTGCAGCCAACCTGCCCTGCCCAGGGCCATTGTCCCTGCCACCCTGTGCTATATCCTGAGGTTGCCATCCCTGCCTGGTGTGGGTGGCCTTTCTGTGTCCCTGTGAGTCCCCATGCATATCTGTGTGTCACCCTGTGTCCCTGTGATGGAAGGACATGGGCAGGATCTGTCACTGGCTGAGAATCGCCTCGGGATGGAGTTGATTTGTCCAGCTCCTCTCTGAGCAGCTGGTGCCAATGCACAGACCATCAGTGGAATGAGCACAAATCGGAGGGCTCAGCACTGGGAGTGCTGGATGAGATTTATGTCTCCATGTGGCTGTGGCAGGGCTCCCTGTGCCAGGGCAGAGCTGCGGCTCCACAGGCTGCAGGGCCAGTGAGAGCAGACCCTGGCAGATCTGGCAGCTTTGGGACACGGTGCAGCCCTGGGAAGGAGTGGGTGCTGCGTGCCGAGCAGCTCATGGTGCCATGGCTGGCACCTGCCCAGGTGCAAAGAGCCCACGTGGAGCCTGGGTGACCCCTTGTTCTTGCTGTGCAGGCTGAAACGCCGGGGGCTGAACTGCTACATGTACGCGCCCAAGGATGAGCTGAAGCACCGGCTGCTCTGGCGAGAGCCCTACACGGAGCATGAGGCAGGTAGCAGCTCTGCTGGGCCCCACGGGGGGGCTGCAGGCATCCCGGGACCCTGAGGGTGAACCACGGGCTGTGTCCCAGCCAGGACCAGCCTGGCTGCCACTGTCACCCTGCCACAACCCTGCCCATTGCAGGGAGGCCCCTGGGCCTTAACTGGTGCAAGGAGACCTCTAGACTGCCTGTCATGTGGAATTGCCTAGGAGCCTCCCTAGCATGGGGAGCTCCCCATGTGGGTCTCTGGAAATATGCTTGAATACACCGAGGCCTGTAACCCTTGTTGAAAGTCCTCTGTTCCCCAAGGAACTGGAAATGGTCTCCCCTGAGCCTCTCCCCTGCCTTCCTTTCAGACTGCTGCTGTTCCCTCTCCCTCCATTCATTGTTCCACTCCATCCCATGGTCCTCTCCCTCCTTTGCCTCCCAGCACTCACAGACTCCCTCTGCTCTGTCCCCAGTCTGCATGCGGTCTCTCATCGAAGCTGCCCAAAAGCAGGGTGTGGAGTTTGTTTTTGCCATTTCTGCTGGCCAGGACATGGTGTTTTCCAGTGCCGGGGATCGGCTCCTGCTGCAGCAAAAACTCAGGCAGGTACCGTGGGCCATTCCTTCCTCCTACTGCTCCCAGGCCAGGGGTGCGCGTGCTTATATGGGCCCTGTCCCCACCCCAAGGGCTGCTCTGGGGCTGTAAACCTCTCCTGTGGGTCTTGTGCCCACCCCAGGGGGTGGTGTGGAGCTGTAAACCACTCCTGCTGCTGCGCATCAGGGAGCAGCTCTGTGGGGTGCCCAATGGCCTATGTGCTGTCCCTGTCATGGTGACAGAGAGCTGAGGGTTCCGTGGATGTCTGACTGGGGGCAGGATAGGGACCAGCCAAGCCCCAGCACTTGCTAGGCAGCACTGGGGTTGGTGCAGGTTGGAGCCCCAGGTCCTCAAGGAGGGTAAAGAGCTGCTGGCGTGGTGGGTTTGCTCCGTGGGCAACTGCTTCTCCCATGGCACAGCCCAGCAACTGCCCTGCACTGTGCCATGCCTGTCTGCCTCTCCCTGGCTCCTCTGGGCTCACCACCTCCTCTCTCCCGGGGATCCCAGCAGCCCATGTCTGTGCCCACAGGTGGCTGCCATGGGGTGCTGCTCCTTCGCACTGCTCTTCGATGACATCGACCCCTGCATGTGCCAGGCTGACAGAGACGTCTTCCCCTCCCTGGCACAGGCTCATGCCTCTGTGGCCAACGAGGTGTACCAGGAGCTGGGCCAACCCCCTGTCTTCCTCTTCTGCCCCACAGGTACTGCCTGCAGCCCTGTGGCCCCAGCGTCCTACCCCAGGGAGCTCCCTCAGACTGGGGAGCCCTTGGGCTGGCTGCAACCAGTCCATGTCTCTGCTGAGAGCTGAGTGCTCTGGCAGCCCACACAGCTCTCCCTGGCCTCCTCATTCTCCCAGGAGCGCTCTGGTGATGTCGGGACTAGGACAGGACCAGGCTGCAGAGGGCCTGCAGCCATGCTTGCTGTGTTCCCTGCACCCTACTCCTCAGCCTCTGTCCATGATCCTGGCAGCCTCTCCTCTCCTGGTCCCCCGGCCCTCAGGGGATGCCCTGTGCTCTCTCCCCAGAATACTGCAGCTCGCTCTGCTCTCCCAGCCCCAGCCAGTCCTGCTACCTGCAGACCATCGGCCAGGAGCTGCTCCCTGGGATCAGTGTCATCTGGACAGGTGAGCACCGGGACCAGCTCTGTGGGCATGTGGCCCCCGGGCAGTGTCTGCAAACCCCATGGCCACGGGCTCTGTCCTGGGAGAGCTGCCAGCAAGCAGCCCCACTGTGCTGCCTCAGATCGGGGTGTGCAGCCCCAGCCAGGCAGAAGGTCAGGACGGGGGTCTCCTGTCCTGGCTTGGGAGTGTAGGTGGGGTGACTCGACCATCACATCTGTGCTTGGCACCCAGATGTGTCTGTGTCCCCGCTGTGTGTCTGGGATGGACCACAGTGCCTGTGTGCTCCATGTGTGTCCATGCCCTGATGCTCCAGGCCCAAAGGTGGTGTCACAGGAGCTCTCAGCTGCTCTGCTGGAGGAGGTGGAGGGTGTCCTACGGCGCCGCCCCGTCATCTGGGACAACCTCTACGCCAATGACTATGACTGCAGACGTGTCTTCCTGGGCCCCTACATGGGACGTGCTCCTGGTCTCATGCGCAGGCTCCAGGGACTGCTTCTCAACCCTAACTGTGAGCTCCAGGCCAACTTCATCCCCATACACACGCTGGGCACCTGGTTTCAGAGCGAGCTGGGAATTTATGCCAACCCTGATTGTGCAGGTATGTGGCCCCAGTGCCCTGGCAGTTCTGTGCCTGCCAATTGCTGCTGGTTTTTGCCAGGCCCTTTCCTGCATGGCAGCCTGGGTGAGGTGTCTCACCTGGCTGGGCATTGCCTGATGACCCTGGGCATGGGGTTCATCCTGGGGGCCCACAGCGTGGCTTGGGGTAGCTCCATCAAACAAGGAGTGGGGCTGCCCAGGCTGATGAGCTGCGGTTCCCTAGGAATGGAGATGGTGGCAGCTCTGGGGGACAGCCGAGGCCCACGGGAGGGGAGCTACAGCCCGCAGGAAGCCTTGGAGCTGGCGCTGCATGACTGGGTTGCTGAGATAAACCAGCAGGCCTTGGAGCCAGGTAGATGATGGCCTCGCACTCCCTCACACCCCTGGAGTGCTGGGCTGGCTCTGCCGGGAACTCAGCGGGTGGGGATGAGGGAACCCTGTCCATTTGGATGGGTCTCTCAGGCTGGTGTGGCAGCAGGGCCTGTGCATGCTGTGGCAGGCAGGAGTGGGTGTCCATCCCACTGTGCTGCCCTGTGGGTGCTCCTGCCCTGGCCACATCCCGCAGGGGGTGTCCTTGGCTGGCAGCGTGGGAGCCTGGGCCAGGACACAGCTCTGAAAGAGGGGGTTCAGCCAGGAGCACGTTGGTGTTCTGCAGTGTTTGCCTGTGCAATGCCTGAGCCTCACCAGCCCCAGAGGCCTGAACTCGAGCCCAGGGCCTGGCAACATCCTGGTCCCTGCCAGCTCAGGGATGGAGCTCCCCAGCACAGCCATCCCCAGGTTGTTTTGCCCCATGGGCAGCAGCTTCCATGCAGGTGCCAGAGGGGCTTCCCCCTTGCTCCTTTCTGCCAGGAGGATGGACCCCAGGACACCCCAGTGTCGACCTCAAGGGAAGATCAAGGCTGCAGTCTGGCACAGCAGGAGGACAGGAGGTTGTGCCCGACCCCGAGCAGCACGACTCCGTTCCCAGTGGGGTAGACCAGCACGGCCCTGAGCCCTGTGGTGTGGCACCAGGGGAGGGATGCAGGAAGGTGACCTCGGAGCCTGAGAAGGGCAGTGGAAGCAGGACACCCAATGGCAGTCAGCAGAGCCCCACAGGGGATGGGGACCAGCTTGCCACGGGGAGCAAGGAATGCTGTGAGCCCTCCTCTTCTTTGCCCAGTGTGGCTGAGAGTGCCCAGTCTGCAGGAATCCCAATGGCTACCAAGACCCTTCTCAACCCAGGCCACACCATGAGTTCCAGCAGTGAGGCCAACACCAATCAGAACCTTCCTTTGCCCACCAGTGATGCCGGGACAGGGAGTGGCAGCCCCGCTCAGTCCCCCAGCAGCACCCAGCCTGAGGCCATCAGGGCTGACATGCTCCAGACACCCTCAGGGACTGGGGCTGGCGCCAGCCCTGGCCCCCCAGCCCTGCTGACTGAAGGGACTGGCGCCAGCCCTGGCACTCCAGCCCTGCTGACTGATGAGATCACTGCTAGCTCTGGCCCCTTGGCACCAGTGACACCAGAGGAGGTTACATCCAGCCCCACAGCAGCAGTAACCCCAGAGACTGGGTCTGGCCCCATGGTACCACTGACCCCCAAGGAGGCCAGGACCAGCCCCACATCACAGATGACCTCAGAGGAGGCCAGGACCAGCCCCATGGCACTGGTGACCCCAGAGGAGGCTGGGTCTGTCCCTACGACACTGATGATCCCAGAGGAGGCCGGGTCCAGCCCTACAGCACCGCTGAGTCTGGAGGAGGTGCGGATGCTGGTGGAGCTCTTCTACCTGCCCTACCATCATGGGGCACTGGCACAGGAGCTCCTGGAGCACTTTCGGTGGCTCCGGGCAAACAGCCTCAGCGTGGGGGTCCCGGCCACGGCGCCTGATGCCTGCGGGGTAAGGCTGGTCCGGGCGGAGCTGCAGGAAGGTGCCTGTCCCAGCTGGCTGAC
>NW_021939076.1:99989-105611 GCF_001715985.3 Manacus vitellinus | reverse complement strand
CCCGTGTATCTGCACCCTGGCCGAACGCAGCCGCGTTGGAGTGCAGGGGCTCTGGGGCACACCCTGGGCACCTGAAGCTTGTTCTCTGGTGATCCACTATTCCCCTGCTAAGGAGGTGAAGGTGTCTAGGACCACCTCAGAGTCTGGGGTCCCTCTATTCAGCTGGGGGTGCCAGGGTCTCTCCCCTTGAACCTTCTCCACCGCTGCCCCTTGTTCTGTGCTCACCATCTCTCCTCCTTTGCAGATGGTCACCTCCTCTGCGACCCTGGCCCCAAGGGCACCTGGGGAAACTGCTTTGGCTGTAAGTAGGGGTTCTACCCTGAGTCATCCACGTGGATGGGGGGCCTGGCTGCTGCCCTCCATCACCTCCAGCCCCACAGCACTCACCATCAGCCTCCCCTTCCCCACGCTCTGTGTGCCAGGTGGAGCAGGGATGGCCATGGGAAGGCTTGGCACCCCTGCATGCCCTGACACACTGGGGCAGGATGAGGCACTGCTGCTGGGGACAGGGCAGTCACTGGAGCAGCTCTTCACCATCTCTCACAGCCTAGAAGGAATGCCCATTTCTAGGATATGGTTCCTCAGTCTTTTTAACCCAGGGATCCCTTAGCCTGTCTGGGAAAAGGGACCTATGGGCCACTGGGAGTAGTAATGCCCTGTGTGAGAGAGGTGAGGCTGTTTTTTGAATGCCTGTACATCACTTTGGAAGCCCATGTTCCCCTGGTTTAGGGTTCCTTAGTTGGTCTGTGGGCCTTGTGACTTCTTATGAACCAAGAGCTGTTACTGGGTGATAACCTGAGCAGGCCTCCAAGTTCAGTGTCAGAGGGGGCCTTGTTGCCTTGAGCCCTTTCCATGGGGAAGCAGCTGTGCAGGGCATGTTCCCACCATCCCTGTGGATCTGGCTGGGTAGGAGCACAGCACTCTGTGCTAGGCTGCAGCTTCCCGGCTGAACCAGGAGTTGTGTCCTTACCTTACATTTTTGTGGAGGTGAGACCAGTCCTTTTCCATCCCCCCAGTTCAAGCCCTGCTATGGAGGGTGTGTGGCTGCCCCAAGAAATGGAGGGGGCTGCCTGAGCCCGTCTGAAGTCCCTGCCTGGGCATGGCTGCACAGCTGGAGAGCAGGTCCTTGGAGCTGTGACTGTGGGGATCATGGTGCTGCTGTGTGACAGAGGCTGATCTCCCCCTGCCTAGCAGGTTTTTGTTCACCTCACTTGTGTCTGTGTCCTGCTGTTCCCAGGGTGCCAGAGTATCACTGCCCCGATCTTGTTGGGGAGGGATGCCGAGCCTTGGGCACGTCGTGGGGGCCTCTTTGGAGAGCTGCAGGTGAGAGTGTGCCTCTCTCTGGGGGGCTGAAGGAGCCACTGGGAAGCCAGTATCCCAACCCTGCTTTGGGTTGCTGCAAGCTTGGGAAGGCAAGAGCTACCTTGGGCATCTGTGGTTCCTGGGGTTTAGGGAGCCACAGAGAGACCTTGGAGCCAGGAAAACCTGATAGACTGTGTATTTTCCAGGCACTGCTGCCTGTGGGGAACAGCTGTGACCTCTTCTACCACCCACCACCTCTCTTCCCATCCAGCCAGACGTACCTCCTGCGCCCGCTGCTGCCCTTGGACAAGGTGGGAGCCATGGCCTGCAGGGGTGTCCTGCCAGAGCTCACCTCTGCATGGCCTGTGCTGCATGTGTGCTGATGAGCTACAGGCTTGTCTCTGCTGACCCTCAGTGCAGGGTGGCACAGGTGGGGAGGGACCTCGGGTCCAGCTCTGCTCAGAGCCAGCTGGCTTGTGGCAGCTCCCTGGGGCCATGATCAGCAGTGTGTCAGACCCTGGGCTGGAGAAGAGGAGCTGTGGCCTTGGCAAAGCTGCCTCCCTGTGACAAGGGCCTAGGCAGAGCAGGAAAAGGAGCCCTGCCTACCAGTGAGCAGCAGGCACAGCCACAGTTTAACCAGCACTAGGTCAGGGTTGCCAGGTTGTGGGTGATCTCCAGAGCAACCCCAGTGCCCATCTCCAGCAGTGACTGTGAGCAGATGCCAGGAAATACCCAGAACAGGTCAAGTCTGGATGGTGACCTCCTGGAGCCTTCACTGGTCTGCAGCTCTGGGCACTGCCTGAGCCTGTTGGGGTTCATCTCCAAATGAGTCCCTTCTTCAAATAGTCATCCAGTTTATGGGCTGATTCCCTGATGGAGAGCAGCAGCCACTGTCAGCCACGACCTTCTTGCTGCCAACCCCCTGCTCTGACATCCCGATAGCTCGATGGGATGGGGAGGGAAAGGGAGATTCTGGTTGTGGGAGGACACACAAGTTAAAGTGTCACCAAATTCAGCAGAGCTCTGGGTTCCCCATGTACCACAGCCTGCAGCGAGCACCCCACCCTCACTCTGCTCCTCTCCCAGCCCAAGGAAAGGCTAATGCCTCAAATCCAGCCAGCAGGAACACGAGTGCAGCTCCCTGCTAAACACGGCACCCGGCCATGTGCTGCTGTGGCGCTGCTGGGTAGCAGAGGAGGAGCTGCAAGCACAGGAGAGCAGATTGTAACCCCAGACTGTTCTGCCAGCAGTTCTCATCATGGGGACTTGTTTACAGTTGCCTGTTGTCAGGTTTCATCTGCTCAGGCTGAACCTTAACAACACGAATGTTTGTGTCCAGTGAAACTCTGAGAGGGAAATCCAGCTGAGCACTTCTGGGAATGGGGCTTAACAGGGCACGGTCCTGCCCCAGTCGTTGTGTGATCAGGGCAGCCTCCCTCTCAGGATCAAGGCTTTTATCTGAATGTCCTTTTCACTGGGAGCAGCAGCAAACTCAACCATGACCAAGATAGGACATTTGGGCATGTCCTGCTGTGCGCAGGCTCTTTGGAGACTTGAGTTCCAGTGTTGTTTTTGGGGCCATTCTGAGTGTGCTCTGGCCTGGGGCCATCCCTGCAGTGGGTGCTCTCTGAACGCCTGACCAGAATGGCAGTCTCTGGTTTGAAGGGTGGCTGTGCTGTGGCCCTGAGCCCGAGGCTAGCAGACAGCAGTGCTCTTGGGTGGCTCAAGCAGTACCCTGCCCTGTATCCCCTACCCTCGCCCGGAGGCCACAGCCCTGGTCATGGTCCCTCTCTGCAGCCCCTTTGGCAGCTGCTGGTGTGCCACGCTCTGGCCAGGCCTGTGTTGGGAGCAGCTGGCAGTGCAGCAGGGCTGGCACAGCCAGGACTGAGGTGGGTCTCGGTCTTCCAGGGAGAGCTTTACCGTATGTGCCGGGAGAGTTTGGACTGTGATCCCAAAGTGGCAGAGATCCTCATGGCCCACCCAGATCTCCTCGGTGACAGGTGAGATGTGGCCCCTCTGGGGCTCCCTCTGGCCAGGCTGTGCTGAGCCTGGCCACGTGCTGAGGGATGCAGGGCCAGGGGATGAGGCGATGGCCTCTCCTGGCATCCCTGCGGGGACCAGCTCTGCCCCGGGCTGTCAGTGGCCTCACCCTGTGGGAGGGACAGGGAGGGACATCTCCATGCTGATGTTCAGCAGGGTCAGGCAGCCACAGTGGGGGCAGACCCATTGTCCAGCCTGGATGCAGGAGACTGTAGCAGATCCCCTTGGCTGAGGGCTTCTGCTGGGGATCTCAAAGGGGTTGTCAGTGGGCACTGGGTGCTGTCCTGATGGGGCAGGAAGGAGGAGGCTGCTCTGAGGTTGCTGTGGGGCAGTCTGGGCTCCAGGCACAGCTCAGCTGTGCTCCTGCTCTGGCTGCCAGGCTGCTGGGCCCCTTCCTCAGCCTGAGCCCCGAGTACACCTTTGTGCTGGAGGACGAGGGTGGTCCGTGTGGCTACGCAGCTGGAGCACTCCATGCTGAAGGCTTCCTGCAGCAGCAAGACAGCAGCTGGCTGCCAGCCATACGGCACAAGTACCCCCCAGACCTGGGCACGGGTGGCCCAGCTCTGGGACAGGTGAGGGGACACCTGGCGCAGAGGGGAGTGGGGATGGGGGCGGTGGAGGGGGTTCTCTCACTTGTGCTTGTCTCCCACAGGATGCCTTGGAGGAAGCAGTGCTCTTCTTCCATGCAGAGCCACGGGCTGTGCCCCTGCCTGTGCTGCGGCGCTTCCCCTCCCTTGTGCAGCTGGGCACGGCCCCCCGTGTGCTGGACGTGGGGGCCAGCCGCAGCCTGGCCCTCTGCCTGCTGAGTGCACTCAGGGCCAACGGTGAGCGGGACCTCCCCGTGCTGGGGGGACTGGGACCCCCTTGTTCCAGCACAACCCCTTCCCAACTGCTCCCTTGCCCACCACAGGGTTAGGAGCTGGCCCCACCTGCACTCCACCTCTCTCAGCACAGGGCTCCCCATCTCCACTCTGGTGCAGTCTGGCCCCAGCTCCCAGGCACCATCCCCTCCCCTTGCACTGGGGGACATGTGGATCTGTGTCTCAGGGCATCACAGGGGCAGCCAGTGCCAAAGAGGCAGTGGAAAGGCCGACCTCCTTGTGGAGGGGGTCCCAGAGCTGAGGGCCCAGTGCCCTGACCTCTCACCTCCCTTGCAGGGTCGCGAGGAGTGTTTTGCCAGGTCCGTGATGCTGATCGGCAGCAGCTGAGCTTCTACAGCAAGCTGGGCTTCGTCGCCCTGCCGGTGGCCTGGGGCAGCTCTCCCGGCACTCAGCTCCTGGGACGTCTCCTCTGATGGGGGCAAGGGGAGACAGTGCCCCGGGACAGGCTGATCCCCCAGGACAGGCTGACCCCCTGTCCCACACAGCATTGGCCTGAGGGAGCGGGAGCAGAGGGGCACCGTGAGCAGGTCAGGTACATGAGAGAAGAGACACGGCGTGGGGGCGAGCAGGATGCCACTGGGATGTGTGCAGGGCTGCGAGGGTCCTTCAGTAGCAGAGAGCTATTTCTGCCATCTCAGGAGATTTGAGCACCAGGGCCCCTCTGTGCCACCCTGACTGTTCCTGCCTGCTGGGCATCCTCCGCCTTTGCTGGGGAGCCAGGCTGTCTGCAGCCCCCAGGCCTGTTGGAGCCCATGGGCAGTGTTTGGGGTGGTGGTCCTGGAGCACAGCATGGTGCCTTAGTACTACAGGAGTGTCCCTGTCACATAGGCTGGGCTGCCTGGCTCTCTCCATCCCCTGGGTGACCCAAGGATGGGCAACTGGTGCTGGGGCTGGCTCTTGGCCCCGAGGACCTGCTTGTCTGTATGGACCAACCTGGTGTGGGACACAGTGAGGCAGCCTCCATCTTTGTGCCTGGAGGCTGAGAGGATCGCTGTTCTTGGCAATAAAGTGTTTGCTGGGCTCCCACCATGGCTTGCCTCGGGGGAAAATGTTGGGGTGCCAGCAGATCCTTTTCACATCCTCATGCCCTCTCTCCACCTTACACTGGCCGTTGTTACAGTCGGTCCTCAAACAAAGCAGCTCCCCATAGAACTGCAGCCCCAACGGGGCACCAGCTCCACTCCCCGGGAAGGAGCTCCAGCCGCTGGTATTGTGCACTTGCAGCCCCAGCCCTTTCCTGTGGGATGGGATGCCTTGGCCTGGGCCTCTCCTGTGGGTCTGGGGGGCCGCAGCCCGCCCCAGACAGGCAGGATGGCCAAGGGGGAGCATCTGCCCAGCCATCCCACTGCAGCCTCTGGAAAAGGGCTGCCAGGGGCACACCATTGCTGGAGGTTTCTTT
>NW_021939076.1:93418-99065 GCF_001715985.3 Manacus vitellinus | reverse complement strand
GCGGGGCCGTGCCGTGGGCCGTGCCCGTGCCCCGTGGGCAGAGTGACTGGGTGCGGGCAGCGCGTGTGTCCTGCGGTAAGGGCCGCCCGGCAGATCCGCAGGTTTGTGCGTGCCGCCTCGGGGCTGTACCACACCCCAACTGTGCTGTATGTGGGCTGCGGGAGGCTCGTGGGCCGAGCTGCCGGTTACAAGGGTCGGTGGAGATTCGGGAGTTCCATGAAGACCGAACTTGTTGTAGCTGTTGGAAGAGAGGATGGATGGATGGAGGGATGTGAGGCAGGAGGGCTGGCGCGGCTGGAGAGGTGATTCTCTCTTTGCTGCTGGCCTTGTGTCTTCTCAGCTGCTCTCAAAGGAGCCCGCGGCTGAGCCAACCCCCTGCCTCCAGCAGCTCCAGGCAAGCTGGCTCCCTGCTTCGGGGTGCCTGGGACCCCGGACCCACCACCCACACCACAGTCCTCAGACTCGTTGCCACCCCCTCAGTCTGTCGGGGCTGTCCAGACTTTGTGGCTGACGACTGATGTCTGCAAATTCCTCTGGGATCTTTCCTTCCTGTCTGTAGCTGGACCCTCCCAGGGCTGCCCGTCTGGAGCCCGGGGAAGCTCAGATCAGAGTGGGCAGAGCTGAGGGCCGTGCCATGTCCTGGGGAGGCTGGGTGGGGGTAGGAGCTGCAAGGAGCTGCTGTGACCTGCCCTGGCTTACAGGGTTACAGCAGGATACTGGGACATCAGGTAGCCCAAAGGGGCTGGACCTGGAGTTGACAAGGGAAGGGAAGTGCAGCCCCAGCCCCACACAGTGCTCTGCCCTTGCTGACACCCCGAGAGCCAGAGTGTCCTTTCCTCAGCAGGGTCCCTGTCCCTGCCTGGGATGGGGGCACACAGTGGGTGGTGGGGCAGAAACCCTGCTTTCGGGGCAGCGAGGGGCAGTGAGCTCCCAGCCAACAGGAGGTGATGCCAAGCCTGCCAGGGTGGCCAGGTTTCTGTGGTGACCCTGGGCTGCTCCCCAGTGCTTCTGAGACCAGTTTGTTTGTGGTATCCTGGTCTCCTCCAGACTTTGGCAGTGCTGACCCTGGAGCTTCGATCCATGAGGGCCCTGCAGGCAGGGAACCAGCAGGTCCCCTCCTGAGCAGGGTGGGAGTGTTGAGTCTCCCCTGCTTCATGCATCCCAGGACTGCTGGGAAGCAGGAAGAGCGAAGCAGGCTCATCCAGGCAGCCGGATTGCGAAAGGCCCAGCTCTGGTCTGTGCGTGCCGGGGCCCTGGGGACAAGGGGAGGGATGGAGCGCTGAAGCCATGGGACTCACCAGACCTTCTCCTGCCCTGAGTGCTGGGGACGTGACCTCATGCTCTGAGGGATGTCCTGGCATGGACCTCAACAGAGTGTGACTCTATCACCCCTTAACGTTCCCAAGGAAGGATAAACAGAGCAAGCTTCCTCTCCCTTGTGTTGGCGGGTTTCCCAGGTCCTCGGTCACTTGTGCTGCTCCTCTCTGAGTCCTCCCAGTTGTCAGTGCTTGGGATGTTCCATGTCGCCGTGCATGCGTCCAAGGCTGCTGCTGAGTGAGCACATTCCTGTCGGGCCACGATGGCCTGGCCTTCCCCTACTGCCGTGGCTTGGGATGTCATCCCCGTGCCGGCAGGGATGCCCGGTGCTGATCAAATATGCGGACTCGCCCGGGGACCTGCTTCACCAGGAGCTGCCCCTTCCCAAGATCCGTTCACTGGGGTTTTGCTGGGGCAGACTAATGTCCCTCTGCATGCCTGGTGAGTGCCAAATGACAAACCTGATTTGAACAGTCCTTGGGAACTTGCAGCCCCCCCTGGGCCCTGGGCACCCCCGCTTGGCACCGCTCACCCTGCCAGCCCCTGTGCAGGACACCTGGGGGAGCACAGTGATGGTGGGGGCAGTGCCTGGCCATAAGGGCTGCAGGCCCTATCAGGGTGACTCTGTCTGGGGGGGCGTGGAAACCACTGTCACTCACCGGGTCAGGCAGAGCCAGTAGGCTGGCATGGGAGCAGGTAGAGCAGTGCCGTGGCTCCTGCTGCCATGTGGGGCTGCCCTCTGCCCCGAAGGGTCCACGTGCCCGTGCCAGCCTCAGCAGCTGAGGGCTGAGGCTGGGGGATGAGGGGAACCTCAGGGTTTTGGCTCTGCAGGGCTCTTGGACACCCCACTACTAGTGCCAGCTGTGCCCTGGGCTGGGATGTGACTCGAGCCCTGTGCACACCCAGCTGGGACATTCCTGAGGTTTCCTGGGCAGTGGCAAGGACCTGGGCTGCTTCCAGGCTCCCACGCCCTGTGCTCACTCCAGCCAGCCCATCCTCCCGAGCCCTTTCCCCTTGCAGTGGAGTGCTGCCGTGCATCTCTGCCTGGGGCAGCATGTTGAGCATGGCACAGCATAAGCCCTGGTCCAAGAAGAGACTGTCCCTGGCTGGAGTGGGCAGCTGGCAGCAGGATGGTCGGGGTGCTGGGGTGGGCTCCCCATCCAGAGCAGCTTGCAGGACCGGAGCAAAGCCTGCCAGCGGAGCAAGCAGCCGGGCAGTGTCACACAGCTGGAGAGGAGCAAACGCACAGCTTATGCCTCTGAAAATGGAAAAAGTGATGTGGACAAAGAGAGCCCTGTTAGCCTGGGACACAGACATGGAGCATGTTCAGAGAGGGAGGTGGTACAGAAACAGGGAAGAAGCTGTGCTGTGCTGCAGGGAGCTCACCCTGTCAGCCCAGCAGCTGTCCTGGGCCGGGCACGGGAAGGGCTTTGGCCTGCACAGACCTGAGCAGGGCATGTCACTGGGAAACTCCGAGGTGAGTGGCAGAGCTGAGGTGCCAGGGCAGAGGAGGTGCAGTGGGGACAAGGGGCACCGGAGCCTGAGCAGAGTTGAATTGGGACCTGGGAGAAGAGATTACAGACCCTGGAGGTCACGCTGCTGAGTCTCAGTGGGGACTCAGTGCTTTACCCAAGCACTTTCTCAGGTGCCACATTCTGGTCTGTGGTCCTACGTGATTTGCTCCTCAATGCACAGACTTAAATTTTCCTTGTAGCCAAGGGTAAAGGCTGCACGATGCTGCTTTACCGGGCTGTCCAGGTCTGTCCCTGTCCCCATCCCTGCTCCCCGCCCCGTTTTTGTCTCTGCAGTCTGTAGGAGGAGGGGACTTTTTTCCTCCTCCTGGCACAGTTTTGCTTTGGAAAACATGTGATCCTCACCAGAAAGCCCACAGAATGGTGACTGACTTCCCCATGTAACCACATTTTAGTTCCAGCAGGTGACCAGTTTTAATCCACTTAGCAGAAGGTGCACTGATTTTGTTGAGTGCTAATTATTCATTAAAAGGTGGTGCAAGATGAATCGAATGCCTTCCAGTCTCAGCCTGTTGTATCCACACAGTTACTCCAATTAACTGAACCTGTGATCTCATAAAAGGCCATTCCCACTTCCTGACATGGGCTATTTCTGCCGGACTGAGGAGATTGGCATTAATTGTGCTGCTGTCCTTTAGGGTTGTACTGACCCCATTGTGAAACAGCCCAGTGACTGCCCACAGCTGCAGCAGAGCATCCTGCTCACTCAGGGCAAGAGCCAGGGAAGCTCCAGTTCTTGTGTGCTTGCAGCTTTCCCCATGGCACTAGGTGTGTGACAGCTGGCACTGAGGGGGCCTAGATTTGTGTGTCAGGATAGCTCTGAGGGTTTATAATGCTTCCTTTGGGCAGGGCAATGTCCCCTTGGTAACTGATGGGCAGAATAAGAAGGTTTTTTTGCTTCTGTGAGTGGTAAACTCATCCCTTTGCTGCTTTCCAGGTGATGTGGAGATGAGGATGGAGCGTTCCCGTTCCCATACCCAGAACCCCCCTTTCCTAAGCTGTTGGCAGGGCTGGGATGGCTCTTTCTACCCGCCCTCCCTTCCTCCTGCCAGGACAGGCTGGGTAAAAGGTTCAGCAGAGCGTTTCCCTGCTGCCTTCCCACAAACGCTTCCTGCTGGGCCCTGCTGTTCTCATGGTGCCAGAGCAGGCAGCAGAGGTACTGGTAGCCCAGAGCTGGCTCCCACCAACCCCAGGGGCCCGGGTGCCTGGGCCAGTGCATGCTCCTGCCTGTGCCATGTCCCCACCAACTCTGTGGTGTCCCCTGTGCCCCAGCTCCGACAGAGGAGAGAGCCAGATCTGTGCTGATGTGATTGCACCGAGGGGGCTGCTGTGCTTCATAGAATCATAGAGTCTATATGGCTGGAAAAGACCTCCAAGATCGTCAAGTCCAACCTTTTACCTTTTCAACTAAACTAAGCACTAAGTGCTTAGTCATTCCCACCACTGTATCTGGGGGAGAACTGGACCAGTGGTGCCGGTCCTTGTTATCTCTCCCTGAGCATCTCTGCAGACACCTGGTGCTCATCCCGAGGGACCTTCTGCTCCAGGTGGCACCTCTGATGTGGTGTGTGCCCAAAGGAGCAGGCAGGCAGCAGAGCTGGGCCCTGTGGGGACTTCTGTTGGTGCAATGGGCATGGAAAAGGGGCTGGCACTGGGCACCATCCTGGTTCATCCCTGCCTTGGCCCAGGAAGCATTCCCAGAGGCTGGAGTGGGGACCAGGCACCCATCATCTGGAAAAGTGAACAGAGCAGGAACAGGGCTGATTCCTCTCTAGAAACCCTGCCCTGGAGGTTGCTGGGGTGGTGGGGCAACCGTGCCAGCCTCCAGCCCTACGTGGGTGGCCAGGCTGATGGTGAGGACCTGTAGAGGCTGTGCTGTCTGGGAGGACGCCCTGACTCCCTCACTCTGAGGATCCCTCCCCAGACTGGCCCGGGGACAGTGAGAGGAGAGCACGGGATGAAGCCTTGCAGGGAAGCATGCTGGCACCATAGGGTGGATCTGCAGGAAGGGTCCCTGTGGCACAGCCCCAACTGGGAGCATTGTCAGGATTTGAATTTGTTCTCCTTCCTCTGTGATGCTGCAGATAAGCTAGACCTAAAAAGTTAGTGCTTTTTAATCTTGTCTAATGACAAACGCAGTGTGTGTGAGTGTGGCTGGCAGGATCTGTGCTTGGGGGGATGTGGGGCACAGAGATGTCCTGCTGGGGGTCTGTCCTGGGGGTGTTTTGGGGTCTGTGCTTTCCCACCGTGGAAGGGACTGGTTGGAAGGGTGGCATGGGACTGCAGTGCTGGGAGGAGGGTGGGTGGCTGTGCTGGTGGTCTTGGGTGAGCATTGGCCTGAGCTTGCTGACAGCGCCTGTGCAGAAATGCTGCTCCTGGGCTATGGGATCCCTGGGAATGCTGCACCAGGAAGGGAGGGTAGCTCACAGAGAAGGGTTTTCACTATTGTTTGCGATGGGACTGGTGCAGGAATACCACATCTCCCTCAGGTATTCAGGGAGCCACAGATGTTGTTGGAGTAATGGAGAAAGGCAGCACAGGAATGTGAATGCTTTGGCTGCCTTGCTCCTCACAGAGGGCAAGAGCACGGACTGGAATCCTCTGGGCCAGCAGCCGTTCACTTCTCTTGCTGGATCGAGCTCCTGGTCCATCCAGCTGAACTTTCCCTGTGCCCTGGGACTGTTCCAGCTCCCTCAGCCCTGGCAGCTGATCCCCCTCCTTCCAGCCACCCCTCTGAGGGTGACCCACATCTCCGTGCCTGTCTGTCCTCGCTGCCCTTCGGTGCAGTGGATGTGACC
>NW_021939076.1:65270-92483 GCF_001715985.3 Manacus vitellinus | reverse complement strand
TGTGCATGTGTGTGTGCATGTGTGTGTGTGCACATGTGTGCATGTGCATGTGTGTGTGCATGTTGTGTGTGCACGTGTGTGTGTGTGCACGTGTGTGTGGACATGTGTGTGTGTGCACGTGTGTGTGCACGTGTGTGTGTGTGCACGTGGGCGTGTGCATGTGTGTGTGTGCACATGTGTGCATGTGCATGTGTGTGTGCATGTTGTGTGTGCACGTGTGTGTGTGCATGTGTGTGTGTGTGTCTATGCACATGCAAAGTGGACTGGGAACTTGTGAATGTTTGGATGTGAGCTGCTGTGCAGGTGTGAGGGGCTGTTGCGGGGCTACACATGGCTTAGGGGGGCCAGTATGGTGGGCTCAGGTTGGTGTAGGCAGAGGTGTAGAGATGTAGTATGTGCAGGGCTGTTCAGAGC
Source organism: Manacus vitellinus (assembly GCF_001715985.3). NCBI lineage: Eukaryota > Metazoa > Chordata > Aves > Passeriformes > Pipridae > Manacus > Manacus vitellinus. Next base: position 92,069 of record NW_021939076.1, on the reverse strand, counting down.
CCAGGACATAGGGCTTTATGCATGTTATGTGGGGCTCTATGATTGTCAGAGCAGCCCCTTGGGGAACTGGAGACTCCCCATTTGCAGATCTCCCACCCAGGGCTTTAGTCTTGGCATTTTGCTGGCCTCGCCTTTGTGCTGAGGGAGCCCCGGTCCAGCTGTGCACCCCCATGGTCCCTGGCTGTGCTCCTTGGGCACTTTCTCTGCTCCCTCACCCCGGCCCGTGTCTGGCAGGGCGGATCTGGCTAGACAACGTGAACTGTGCCGGAGGAGAGAAGAGCATCGGGGACTGCAAACACCGGGGCTGGGGCAACAGCGACTGCAGCCATGAGGAAGACGCGGGTGTCATCTGCAAGGATGAGCGCATCCCAGGCTTCAAGGACTCCAATGTCATTGAGGTGAGGAAGCTGATAGCCAGGGTGGGTAGCACCACGCTCCCACAGAGCATCCTGGATGGGTGCCTGGGTGTGGGGTGCTCTGGGCACTCTCCCTCATGGCGCAGGATCCCAAGGTGACGGGAGGCTTTCCTGGTTGTGCTCCCTGGAGGTGCACCTGGGGACCCAGGGTGATGAGGGGCATGGGCTACACAGGGTCGGGTCCTTGGCCACCCAGGGCCACTAGATGTGGCCGGCAGGGATGCAGGACCTGGCCATCCCTGTGCTTCACCCGTGACTGCATCCTCAGAGCACCCCTGGGAGTGGGCTGGCGGGAGCTGGGGCAGCGGGATGCAGTGTGAGCCGAGGCTGACCTGAGCCCTGCAGACAGAGCAGAGCCACGTGGAGGAGGTCCGCCTGCGGCCGGTGGTGTCGGGGGCGCGGCGGCAGCTGCCGGTGACAGAGGGCATCGTGGAGGTGCGCTACAAGGACAGCTGGGCACAGATCTGTGACGAGGGCTGGGACAGCCACAACAGCCGCGTCATCTGCGGCATGATGGGTTTCCCGGCTGAGAAGAAGGTCAACAGGAACTTCTACAAGTGAGTGGGGCCAGCAGGGAGTCCATGGAGGTGGGATGTTGGAGAATAGCCAGGGGCATGGGGCTGGGGGCACAGCTGGGGATGGTGCCAGGGACATGGGGCAGTGCTGGGGGGACAGTGCTTTTGGGTATTGTGGCTCCCCAGAATCCCTCCCATTCCTGCTGCTCTCCAGTCCGAGCGCCAGTTGGCCGTATGGGCACTCGCTAACCGAACCAGGAGTCCGTGGCATGGCTGGGGGGCTGTGGCTGCCCACCTGCCTCATGCCCTACTGCAGAGGCCACTCCAAGAGAGCAGCTTTTACTCCCTGGCAGTGGTGCAATATCATTTTCCTCTGATGCAGAGTGTGGGGGTTCCCATCCTGAGGGGAGGTTTGCAGTCAAGGCAGGCTGGGATACTCCAGCAGCACTGTGGCCTGGGTGAGGGGCAGGGACACGCTGTCACAGCGGTGCCCAGCGTGGTGCCTGGTGCTGGGTGTGCCCTGACCAGGCAGCTCTAGTGTTGCTCTGCAGGCGGCTGAAGCGAGCAGCCAGGATGAAGGGCCGGAGCCCGAGGCCAGGCAGCAGGTAAGGGGCTGGGGTGCCCCATCTGCTGAGCTGTGGTGGAGCTGGGCTGCCGGGCCCCACCGGTCTCTGCCGTCAGAATGGATCCTGGCACAAACAGATCTGGACGGAGCAGACTGAGGGCCTGGGCTGTGCTGGCCCAGTAAGACAAATCCCACCCTGGGTTACCTGCCTGTGTGTGCTGGGCTCCCCAGTTCCCCACGAGAGACGATCTCTCTCCCAGGCTGGCCATGCCTCAAGTAGAGCCGTTCCCATGCTGCACACCAGGCAGGAGTCCTGGCACAGAGTGAGCAGGATGCCCTGGGAGTGGTGGAGAGGGCTGCAGCATCCTGTGCTGCAGCCCTGTGAGGAGCAGGAGGCCTCGGAGCAGAGCTGTCTCTCCTGGTGGATGGGGAGGGAGGGCTGTGGAAATGGGCTGCTTTCTGCAGAAAGCAGCAGTGGGGAAGCTGGAAAGGCTGCACACCCCTCCATTCCCTGGGGGGTGGGCTGGCAGGGGCACCAGAGCCCTTGCTCAGCAGTGCTGGGCACCAGCGGGATGGGCACAGCGTGGCAGTGCCTGCCCCGAGTGCCACATCTGCTCAGGGTCTCTTGCATCCTCTGCCTATTCGATCTTGCTGGCTTTCTGCCAGACCCAGGGAATGGTCTGGCTGCCTTTTCCCTCCATCCCTGAATCCTGCTGCTGGGTTTGGTGGTGGGTGCAGTGAGATGGAGCCCATTCTCTTGGGGCTGTGGAATGGCACCTCTCTTGCCTGAGCCCACTGCCGCATGGAGATGTTGCACTGCCCCCAGCACATGGCCTTGCTCCTGTCCCACCACCTTCCCTGGTGCCCTACAGCCATTGCATGCTCTTCATTGTGACCCTTCCCATGCCTGTGTCACCAACAGCCACCCTTGCCAGCTCCTGCAGCTGCTGATGGGAATCCAGGCAGGATCAGTCCATGGGGTCTCCTCAAACCCCCCCTGCAGGTCCTGCTTGCTGCAATGTGCTGTTTCCTGGGTGGTTTGGTGCTGACTGCCCCTTTCCCAGTGAGCGGGTCCTTCCCCTGCAGCACTGGTCAAAATGCTTTGTGATTCCATGAGGTTGCCATTGGCTCCCATCCCTCTGCCCAGAGCAGGAGCTGGTTCTGGAAACCCACACACTGCTTTGCAGAGGCTGATCAATTTGGGGCTGTGCAGCCACAGTGATACGTGGGGCACAGGCTAATCCAGGCTGGAAGGGACGCTGGGGNCATGAGGTTGCCATTGGCTCCCATCCCTCTGCCCAGAGCAGGAGCTGGTTCTGGAAACCCACGCACTGCTTTGCAGAGGCTGATCAATTTGGGGCTGTGCAGCCACAGTGACACGTGGGGCACAGGCTAATCCAGGCTGGAAGGGACGCTGGGGAGTCCTGGTCCAACTCACTGCGTGGAGCAGGGCTGGCTATGGGTCAGCCCAGAACCTTATCCAGCTGATTTTTTAAATCTTCCAAGGATGGAGATCCTGCAGCCCTGTGGCCTCTGCTCCAATGCAATACAGCCCTCACGGGGAAAAGGTTTTCCTTACCCCGAGCCTGAACCTTACATTTCCAGTCACGCCTGTTTTCTCTTGTGCTCTTCCCTCTGCACTGGAAGAGCCAAGCAGCCCCTCACAGGTGAGGGTCAGCTGCTGCAGTGCCCCTGACCCACAGCAACCCCGACTGGAGCAGCCCGTGCCCCCCTCCCCCTGCCACCCCGCTGTCCTGCTGCTCCCCCCGGTCCTCGTACTGTGTACGTGATGTCTTCTTGTCCTGGGGACCCAGAACCAGGTTCAGGATCCAGATGTGGCTTCCTGAATGTGAATGGGCTGATGCCCTCCAGCCATCTGAATCCCAATTCCCAGCAGGCCCGTGCTGTGTCCTGGGGCTCGCTGGGCTGTGCAGGCTGACACCAACCTGCTGCTGGGCTGTGGGGCCAGTGGCCAGGCTTGATTTTGCCTGGTCCCTGAGGGTGTCAGTCCCCTGCCCTGCTTTGGGCCACTTTGCTCTTCATTCCTTGTGGGCTCTGGGGTTTTGGCTCTGTTGTCTGAGGAAAGCAAAGTATTTGAGGATGTTGGGACCACATCTACACTGTGTGTGCGCTGGGCCCTGGGCACCCTCCTCTTCCCAGAGGAAAGCTTGGCCAGAGCTTGGCCTGTGCCTGGACTGCTCCCTCCGCTGGCAGCAGGTTCTTGCCAGGCTGCAGCCCCTGTGGCCCCGGGGTGAGCACTCACCTCCTGTACCACTTGCTTGCTGCTGCTTGCCAGGTGTCCTGCTCCCCGGGGGCACGGTGCAGTGAGGGTGTCTGGTGTCTGGATGAGGACACAGAGACACCTCACTCACACCCGACAGATCAAATCGTGGCTGCTGATGTTTGATCTGCTGTGTGACAAGGCAGCGCGGGATGTGGCTGCATCCAGCTCAGTTTCCCTGTGGAATGTGTGCAGGAAACTGCATCATTGCTGCAGAGGGCAGCTGTATCACACTGCTGGCAGCACATGATGCTGTTGCACCCATGTGTGACATGAAGGGGATGCACATGAGTCTCTCTGTGGGCCAAGGTGCCCAGTTCAGCCCCAGTGAAGCCAGGGCAGGCCGTGCTCCCTGTGTCACTGCTGCTGGCAGAAGTGACACCTTAGGCCCTGGGCTCTGTGATGGTTGTTTTCTGTTTTCCAGGCTGGCCTCCAAATCTCAGCCTAAACAAAAACACAGGGAGGACGTAGGGCCCAAGAAGAGGTAAATGGCTCCAGTGGAGAGCCTGAGAGCCAAGAGCCCCATGCAGTCCCACCAGAGCCTGTGTGTCCCCATGCGTGTTCCTGTGCTGCTGGGGATGTGGGACAGGCAGTTGGTGAGGGGTGGGTGCCTGGCCAGCACTACATGTCACCCTGGAGATGGTAAAAGGGGCACAAGCAGCGCATGCAGCCGCAGGCAGGGTGGCTGGTGACACTTCCACTGCCACTGGCCTCACTGGCTGTGGCTCAGGGCTCCTCCCTCCTTGCAGGCTCTTCACAGAGCGGCAGCAGCTCAACTACCGCCTGCACTCAGTGTCATGCACGGGGACAGAGGTGCATCTCTCCATGTGCACCTTCGAGTTCTACCGAGGCAATGCCTCGGCTGCCTGCAGGGCCGGGATGCCCGCCGTCGTCAGCTGCCTGCCCGGGCCCCTCTTCGCTGCTGGGAATGCCCACAAGAAGAAACAGCGCCAGCAGCAGCAAGGCCAGGTGAGCCCTGTGGAGGGGGGGAACAAGTCCTGTGGTGGCCCAGAGCCAGACACTGCTCCATGTCTGGGCTCTGTCCCAGGCTGCACTCCAGACTGGGTGTGTGGGTCCCTGGGTAACTGGCTCCAGAGCATGAGGTGGGGCTGGTGTCCTGTCCCTGTTCATCCCAGGAGTCCAGGCCAGCCCTGTGCTGTGCCATGCCGTGCTGTGCCATGCCGTGCTGTGCCATGCCGTGCTGTGCCATGCTGTGCTGTGCCATGCTGTGCTGTGCCATGCCGTGCAATCAGCACCACGCCATTCGTGCTGTGCCACGCTGGCTGTGCTGTGCCCCGCCGTGCCATCGGCACCACAGCGTTCGCACTGTCCCACACCACCCTGTCCCCGCTCCCCACAGCCCCGGATCCGGCTGAAGGGCGGCGCGAGGGTCGGCGAGGGCCGTGTCGAGGTGCTCAAGAGCAGCGAGTGGGGCACGATCTGTGACGACCGCTGGAACCTGCTGTCGGCCAGCGTGGTGTGCCGGGAGCTGGGCTTCGGCAGCGCCAAGGAGGCCCTCACCGGGGCACGCATGGGCCAAGGTGAGGGTGCCGGGCCAGAGGGGCCAACATCCCCTCCTGGGGCTGCAGATGAGGCACTTCTCTGGGCTCTGCTGGGCTGGGGGCAGCCACGGCTGGGCTTGTCCCGTGGGCACTGGGCTGCTGGATGCACGTGGAGCATCCTGAGGGGACCATGGCCCCTCAACTGCACTGCCCCAGGCAGGAGCTGTGGAGGCTTGAGTGCACCAAGCCCCTCGGGCATGCTGAGTGGCCGTGGGGACAGGGAGGCCCCAGTCATCCCCGTGTCATGGGGTCCTGAGTCCTGCTCACCCCTGACAGGGACGGGACCCATCCACCTTAACGAGGTGCAGTGCCAGGGCACCGAGAAGTCTCTCTGGAGCTGCCCCTTCAGGAACATCACGCAGGAGGACTGCAAGCACACGGAGGACGCAGCTGTCCGCTGCAACATCCCCTACATGGGCTACGAGAACCTGGTGCGCACCACGGGGGGCTCTTGGCAGTGGGACCCCAGAGTGGGGAGCTGAGGGAGACCCATGGGATTCACTTTAGAGGGGCCCCTCGTCTCTCCTCCTCTGCACCCCATACATTTCTCTCTGCCCTTGGGGGCTCAGGGATTTTGTGGGTGGGAGTCTCAGGCATCCCTATGAGGGGGAGTTAGAGGGGACCCTGCAGGGGACTTTGGGCAGTGTGAGGGGTGATGTGGGGCAGCTGCTCCCTGCTGCTCTCCCTGCTGCCAGCCTGTGCCCACTCCCCAGCAGAAACATCAGAAAAAAAATCTCTGTGGGCAACCAAGAGAGATTTTTTTACCTGTGATGAAACCAGCAAATGAAGCTGTCTGTTCTCATTTGCCCTGGCCCATCGTTTCATCCAGTTTGAGCTTTTAATGATTTTTAACTCTCTCATACCTGTCATTTCTGAAATGATACCATTTCAAAATGAACTGTTTTTCCTGCTCTGTTGAGACAATTCCCAAACTCACAACCAATTCCCTTTCCCCCAGTCTGCCAGTCTCAGCAAGTTCCCTGCTGCCCAAAGCTGTGCATTGCTCTGCTCAGTTCCTGGTTGCCCCCTCCCCGTGTGCCTGAAGCCCCTGGCCCAGGGCCCGCCAGGCACCACAGCATAGCCCTGGCTGCGTCACTGCACCAGTCCTGGGAGCATCACCCGTAATGGTGATGATGCTGCCACTGCCTCTCTCTGCAGATTCGGCTGAGCGGGGGCCGGAGCCGCTTCGAGGGGCGGGTCGAGGTGGCGGTGGGGGCTGGCGACAGGGACCAGCCCCGCTGGGGTCTGGTCTGCGGCGAAGGCTGGGGTACGCTGGAGGCGATGGTGGCCTGTCGCCAGCTGGGTCTGGGATTCGCTAACCACGGCTTGCAAGTAGGTGCCGGCACCAGCTTGGCCAGGGCAGCCAGCAGCCACCACCACTGCTCACGGGGCTGGGGACAGGGCCGGACAGGCTGGGGATGGGCGGGAGGTGGCACGCACAGGGTGCCTGCTCACGGCCCCAGGCCTTCCCCGCAGATCCGCCTGGCCGGCGGGAGGACGGTGTTCGAGGGCCGCGTGGAGGTGAAGCGAGGCAGTAAGTGGGGCACGGTCTGCAGCGATGGCTGGACCACAAAGGAGGCCATGGTGGCCTGTCGTCAGCTCGGCCTGGGCTACTCCCTGCATGCGGTGACGGTAGGTGCCAGCGGGGAGGCCCCCGGTGATGCCCTGGTGAGCACAGACACCGGCGCTCCCTGGACAGCTCTGGGGCTGTCTGGGGACAGAGGCACATGGCCACTCCATGCTGCAGGACAGGACCCTTGTGGGCAGCCTGGGGCATAGGTAGGGCTGTGCATGGTGGGGGTCTGGCTGCAGCCTGGGCGTGAGCGAATCGGGGCAACCGGGCCTCCAGCCATGCCACCCACCCTGCCTGGCCCCTCCTCAGGAGACGTGGTACTGGGACGCCAGCAACGTGACAGAGATGGTCATGAGCGGGGTGAAGTGCGCCGGCCACGAGATGTCCCTGAGCCACTGCCAGCACCACGGCACCAGCCTGAGCTGCAGGAACACGGGCACGCGCTTCGCCGCGGGCATCATCTGCTCCGAGAGTGAGCGGCCACGGGGGCTGCGGGCAATGGGGGCTGTGAGTGGTGGGGTCTGTGGGCAATGGGGGCTGTGGATGACAGTCCTGTGGGGCCAGGGATGCAGCTAAAGAGGCTGCAGGCAGTGGGGTTTGCAGATGAAGGCGCTGCAGGGTCAGCCCGTGCCCGGCGGATGGGGCCGCGTCCCCCCCGGCCAGCTCAACCCTGGCAGCACTGGGCACTGCCCTGTCCCCACTGAGCAGTGGGGCCTGTCCCAGAGCAGCTGCCTTTCCCCAGCTGCCTCCGACCTGCTGCTGCACGCGCCACTGGTGCAGGAGACGGCCTACATCGAGGACCGGCCGCTGCACATGCTGTACTGCGCCGCCGAGGAGAACTGCCTCTCCAGCTCGGCCCGCCTGGCCAACTGGCCCTATGGGCACCGCCGCCTGCTCCGCTTCTCCTCCCAGATCCACAACCACGGCCGTGCCGACTTCCGCCCCAAGGCTGGCCGGCACTCCTGGGTCTGGCACGAGTGCCACCGGTGCGTGTGTGGCGCAGGCAGAGACAGGGCGTGGGCAGGGACAGCTTGGGTGGGACGGGGAGAGGGTGATGGTGCTGCTGCAATGGGCTGAGTGAGGGTGACACTGGACAAGGGTGATGCTGGGCAGGGGTGACACTGAGGGAGGGTGACACTGTGTAAGTGTGACACCGAGTGAGAGTGATGCTGGGTGAGGGTAACGCTGGGTGAGGCTGACGCTGAGTGAGGTACCATTGCTGCCCCTTGTTTGGCTCAGGGCTGTCCCTGAAGGAGCAGTGTTGGGGCTGGAGGCCTCATAGTGGGCAGGGACAGGGCTGTAGGCTGGGCCCTGTGGCTGAGCCCTCTGCTTGCCTGGGCCATCTGGCTGGGGACAGCTGTGTCCGCTCCCAGGGCAGGACAGAGCTCTGCCCAAACTCACAGTGCTACGGCCTCGGAGCAGGGGCTGGGGGGACCTTCCTGGTGGTGAGGGGCCAGGCCCTCACCCAGGTGGTGTGGGGGGTTGACACAGGGCAGAGCAAGTCTCCTGTCTGCCCTGGGGGTCTCTGCCTCTGCCAGGTTCCAGTCATCAGGCACTGGCTCGCTCCCACAGGCACTACCACAGCATGGACATCTTCACCCACTACGACATCCTGACGCCCAACGGCACCAAGGTGGCTGAGGGACACAAGGCCAGCTTCTGCCTGGAGGACACCGAGTGCGAGGAAGGTGAGTGACACAGGACCCTGCAGCACCGTCCCTGCCCGTGTCCCTCTCACAAGGCTGCTGGGGCCAGACTGGGTGGGCATCACAGGGGCTACAGAAGGGAGCTGCAGCAGGGATGAGCTGCATCTCCTCCTGCCTGCAGATGTGGCCAAGCGGTACGAGTGTGCCAACTTCGGGGAGCAGGGCATCACTGTGGGCTGCTGGGACCTGTACCGGCATGACATCGACTGCCAGTGGATCGACATCACTGACGTCAAGCCAGGCAACTACATCCTGCAGGTGCTGGACCTGAGCCGCCCCGGCCCCTCCTGCCACCCTACCGTGTGCACCCCTACCCTCTGCCCCTACGCCCCAGATCTCCACATGCCCCAGCAACCTGACCCTCTCTCCCACTGGCACTGGCTGGGGCTGGCAGGTGTGCTGCTGTAGGACAGTGCCTGTCCTCATGCCCACAGACATGCAGGGCTGCTTAGACAGGCTTCTGCATGAGTTTTCCAGCTCTGAGCAGTGCTGCTCATGGGCACACGGTGCACAGGGACAGAGCCACCCCAGCACAGTGGCTCCTCGGAGCCCTCAGCACATCCAGGGCAGCTGGGGAGACACATCCTGTGGGGCTGGGGCACAGGGCTCATGTCCTGAGCACAGCTCCACTGAGGTTGGGAAGGTGTGGGACAGGGGGCTGTGCCCTCACTGTCAGTGCCCCACAGGTTGTGATCAACCCCAACTTCGAGGTGGCAGAAAGTGATTTCACCAACAACGCCATGAAATGCAACTGCAAGTACGACGGGCACCGCATCTGGGTGCACAGCTGCCACATCGGTAACGCCCAGGACACGGCCCAGGGGCGAGGGCACGCGGGCAGGGCTGCCCTGGGAGAAGGGCAGCAATGTGGCTGCAGGAGGCAGTGGGGATGGGGGTGGGCAGGGTCTGAGGCTCTGTGGGCAGCTCTTGTGGGAGGGGAGGTGCTGGCAGGACGGGTCACCTGCAGCACCAGAGCTGACAGCTCTTTCTCTCTGCCCACAGGAGATGCACTCAGCGAGGAGGCCAACAAGCGGTTTGAGCAGTACCCAGGTCAGCTCAACAACCAGATTTCATAGGGGCCCGGACCCCAGAGAGATGGGCATCTCCCTCCCTCACCCCGTACGGGTGGGAGGAAGCCCCTGGGGGCTGGCAGGGAGGCCTCTTGCCCGGCACTGCTGCTGCTGGGGACTGCCCAGGACTTGCCACCGGCTGCCCTTCCCCACCTTGGGGGGCTGGTGCTGGAGGCACCGACACCTGCACCTCCCAGCCCGGGGCCGCCACCCCAACCACTGGCCAGAAGACCGTGCCCACGTTCCCTGGGCTGCGGCACACGGGTACGGTCTGGGAGGTCCTGCACCCCCCACCGCTCCAGTCCTTCCCATTCCAGCAGTACCCCACCTCCCACTCCTCCCTTTCAGCCCTGGTTCCTCTCACTCCACATCCCTCCCCACAGCTCAACCCCTGCGCTGGTCCCAGGACCCACCCTCCATGCAGGGACCCATTCCCCTGCCTGGCCTCAGGAGCCCCTGGTCCACAGGGATGGTGAGGGTACCCCTGGCTCACAGCGCTGCCCAGGGGTGGCTCATACCCCATCTCTCAGTTGTAATTTTATTTTCTCTATAAAGTTGTTAGTTCTATTTCCCAGTGGCTGCTGGCACTTCTCTGCCCCGCATGGCACAGCTCGTGCTGCAGGGCTGGTTGGCACACTCTGGCACAGAGCGTGGGAGCATCCCCTGGCCCAGCCCCTGCACCCCCTTGGATGGTGGAGTGAGGCAGTCCCCCTGTCCACACAGTGCTGGCCCCACAGCAGCCCCCTGCCTGCACCCCCCTCAACCAGGTTCCCCCGCTCTGGGAGAAGCCCGAGCGGGCGAGAGGAAGGGGCCAGCAGCAGTGTCGGGGGAACTGAGGGGTCACTCTGGCACAGCTGGGGTGTGGTGAAGTGCTGGTTCCCCTGCACCAGATCCAGGGCAAATGTTATCAAGCAGAAATCCCACCCTGGGGCTGTGACCCATGAGGCTGGGGGCTCATGACAGAGGGGCTGTCTCGACTTGTGTGGGAGCAGAGCCTGGCAGGGCCAAGACATGCTGGGCAGGGACACTTGGACATGACACAAGGGCCAAGGGAGGCACAGCCCAGCTCTCAGACCTCAGCCCCGTGCTCTGGTCGTGCCTGCAGCACACGAGTTGTGGGGACAGCAGGCGCTGCCCCCGAGCCCGGGAGGAGGAGGAGGAGAGGGGCAGGCCTTGGCTGGGGCCCTGGAACGCGCTGCGGTCAGCGCAGCCGGAGCAGCTATGCCAGACACGCCGCGATTTCCCCCGCGCCGGCGGCGCTGGCCGGGGCAGCGAATTCCTCCGGCGAGGCCGGGGCTGCTGAAAGGACGCCTGTTCTCGGGGCAGGGGAGCGCCTGGGGGCAGGAGCGGAGCCCCCGAGGAACTGTGCTTCTTTCATCTCCCAAAGTAACAGCCGGGGCCCGGAGCCCCGTCCCGGGCAGGGCCTGGCCCGACACCCGCATTCCTGCCATCGCACCGGGCCGGACGCGGCCCTTCCGGGCTGCCCTCGCCCAGAGCCGTCCTCCCGCCGCCCGCGAGGCAGAGGGGGATCTTCCAGGAAGGCAAGGAACGGCTGGAGCTGCTCCTTCCCAGAAGGGCCGGCCAGGCAGCTGCACAGCACAGGGACGGGCCCAGCTGTCCCCAGGGGCCGGGTGTGTGTGGGAGCGGACACTGGGCTGGGTGGGACAGGCAGAGCCCCGGCCCAGCTTCCACCCTCGGCCCTCCCGAACATCAGGGCCAGGAGACGCTGCCTCGGCCACGGCAAAGTCCAGCATCAACACCCCTTTCACCATGGCCTGGAACGCTGCTGCGTGGGAGGGGACGTGGGCACAGACCTCGGAATGCTCACAGAGCTCCCAGCAGAAGCGATGTGACCGGCTGAACACGGCACAGCCACAGCAACATGGAGCAGCTCGGCTGCACTCCGGGGAAGAACTGCCGGTCCCAGAGCTGCTCCAGGGCTGCTCTCACCACAGAGGGGCTGCATGAAGCTTGACAGCTGCCAGGCTGGTACAGATGGAGGAGTGAGATCCCAGCTGCGTGGGTACTGAGCAGGTGGCAGGACACCACTAACGCTGAGGAGGTCCCTGGAGGCACAGCCAGCTCTGCTCCACCTGGAAGGTCTTGTGTGAGGACTGACAGGAGGGGCAGGGTCCCACGCGGCCCGGCCTCCACCAGGCAACTGCTGCTGTTGTGAGAAGGTGATGTGGCATGGAGGCCCCTAGAAAAGTGCTTTATTTTGAGTACAGAGGGAAACTGCTGCACCACAAGTCACCCAAGCACCGGGCTGGGCCCCTCTCCTGGCTCCTTCCAGCCCTGCATGAGCTCTCAGGCCCTGCCTGGCTGGCACAGACACAGCTCAGTCCTGCTCTCAGCCCCGGGCGGTCCCCGCTATTCCGTCGCCTCAGGCACGACGCTCAGCAGCAGCGTGTCGTGGCCACGGCGCACCAGCATGGCCAGGTTCTGCTGCGTCCGCACCGCCTCGTACACGTCCTCGGCGCGCCGCGACGCCGCCCCATTGATCTCCAGCACCACGTCACCGGCCTTCAGCCCAGCCCTGCGGGGAGAACACGGATGGAGCACAAAGTGGGCAAAGCAGCCACTCAGCTTCATCAGCCCTGAAGGATGGAGGGGCAGGCACAGGAGCCTTGGGCCGTGGCACCAGGTGTTCCTCCAGCCACGCTGGTACCTCAGCCAATGGGGACATCCAGCCTGGGCAAGGGTGCCCAGGTGGTTTCTGCTGCAAGGCCCAAGCCCTACTGCTCTGGAGCAAAACACATGGAGCTAAACACATCCCCCCTGGCACAGCTGCTCCCTCGCACGTCCCGAGGCACAGGGCAGCACTTACTGATGGGCCGGGGAGCCGATGATCACCTTGTGGATCAGCACACCGTAGGACACGTCGGGGAAGCTGGGGTCACGCAGCTTCAGCTCCGCCAGGATGCTGCATAGTGGGAATTGGCATCAGGGATGGAGCTGGAAGCAGAGCAGGGCTCCCACCCCACCCCAGCTGCACAGGCTCAGAGACCAGACACAGAACCTCCCCTCCTGTGTCCCTGCACACTGCTGTGTACAAGCACAGCTGCCAGCCCCAAACACCACCACCACTCTGTCAAAAGAAGAGGACAAGAGTCCCAGTGGCGCCAGGGAGAGCTGGAAACTACTGGAGCAGCTGCCATCTGGATCAGAGTTGTGGTGATGCATGTCCCCACCTCACATCGCTCTTCCCCGTGTCAGACCCACCCCTCCCCTGCTGCAGTTTCCCTTCTCTGCCCTGGTTGGGCAGGACACACAACACAAGCCATGCCCCTCTTCCTGCCAGACCTGTCACCAGAGCTCTACCCACATCTTTCCTCTGGAATCTAGAGACTAAATAATCCCAGTTCCTCCAACTTTCTCACAGATTTTAAGTTTTCTAAACCAAGCTTAAACTCTGCATCTCTCACAGCTCCACTTCGGACTCTCCCCAATATCTTCTCGTCCCTCCTGAATGTATCCAGAAGTGGATGCAGCACTCCAGACTGCATCCAGACTGAAGAACAGCATTCTTCCCTCAAACACCGCAGTGGCTCTGATCCCTACAGCCTCAGACACTCACAGTCTCTGCCCAGCTCTGCTCCCACCAGGTCCCTGCTCAGCCAGTCAGGGCTCCTCATATGGCAGTGGTCCGTGCAGAGCTCTACAGCACTGTCCCACAGCTCAGTGCAAGCTGCCATCCCTTCCTGACAGAACAACAGGGTCTGCACCGTGCTCAACACAGAGCTTCCCCTTCCTGTGCCAGGGAAAGGTTCTGGCCTTTGCAATGAGCGTGTTCAGACCAGTCATCCTTTTCCAAGGCAAGCAATCCCTTCTTGGAAGACCTTCCCCCTGGAGACAAAGAAGCCTCACAGTCAGGTGGTTTCCCTGGACCGGCTCGCTGGCTGTGCGGAAGCTGGACCCGCTTCCCAGGAGCCACGTCTGACGCATTTCACGCTGCTTCCTCACAGACCCTGTCCCGCAGCGTGCCCAGGGAAGCAGGAGGCTGGGTTCCCACATTCCTTGGGTTCTGCCGAGTACCAGCACCATCTACTGGGCACCCACCGCGGCTGCCGGCAGTGCTGGCTGTGCCCCCACCACCCCCTTCAGGGGACACAGAGCACCTGCTCCTCCCTTTGAGGCCAGGCAGGAGCCCCAGAGGCTGCTCGTGGCACCCATGCGTGCAGGCAGCCCACAGACCCAACCAGCCCACGGGAGTCACGAGAGCTTTAGGAGGGCAGAGCATGGCCCTGAAAAGTGTTTGCCCAGCATGGCACAACACCACCCCCAGCAACGTGCTGAGCCCCACAAGGCAGCTGAAGGTCACCTAAAGGTGGCTGCAAGAGCCAAGGAACGGGAGCAGCTGGTGTCCTTGAGAACTGTTCCCAGAGGTGAGAGTGCAGGTCCTGTTCGCTCCTGACATGGGTCCTTCATGGACTCACAAAATCGTTTGGGTTAGAAAAGATCTTTAAGATCAAATCCAACTGCTTCCCCCCAGAACTGCCAAGACCACCACTGACCATGTCCCCAAGTGCCACATCCACAGGGCTGTTAAATCCCTCCTGGGATGGGGTCTCCCCTCCTGCCCTGGGCAGCTGTGCCAGGGCTGGACAGCCCTTTCCAGGAAGGAATTTTCCCACTATCCAACCCAAACCTCCCCTGGCACAGCCTGAGGCTTTTTCCTCTCATCCTGTTGCTTGTTCCCCAGGAGCAGAGCCCGACCTGGCTGCACCCCTCCTGTCAGGAAGTTGTAGAGAGCCAGAAGGTCCCCCAGCAAGCCTCGTTAGACCAGTCTGTAGTCTAACCACAACGTGAGGACAAAGAGATTCAGGACTGAAAGTTTAAGCTGTGAAGACAGTCCTACCAAAACCAGGCACCTTCAGTTAGTTGGGAAGATCCCATTACATGCCTGCCCCAACAGGACCAGTCTTTTGGCCCCCGAGCTCAGGACAGGCACCTGGGAGTGAGGGTCAGCATCATCACCCCGATGTACCGGCGCTTCGTCTCTGCATTGCCAAACCAAGAGCCTGCCGAAGGAAAGGACACGGAATGTCATGGCTGCAAAACAGAGACACACTCAGAACAGCGCTGGGCTGAGCCCCACAGCCCTCAGGGCAGGTAGTGTGTGCAGAGCCATTCCCAGTCCCCGCAACAGCTCAGTCCAGCTCGTGGTACCAGGGAAAGTGTTACAGGTGTTGCACTTTGCACTGACTTTGCTTCCCCAGTTTGTCATTTTTTTGACTGAGAATGTCCCTCCCTGGCATCACAGGAGAACCAGACAGAAGTCTGCCTTAAATAATTCTCACACACAGGGGCACAGAAAGGGGCAGCATTCCACATGGCCAAATGAAGGACTTGTCCTCTACACTACCACTGAATCCTACACCTGGACTTCCACTGCACACCAGATGCAGGTTACTTAGGACATCTGACCTGCAGCAGAGGCAGGCAGCTGTAGGTAGGGCAGCAGCAGCAGCACAGCCTTCCAGTGGCACAGGAGAATTTCATGCCAGATGGGACCCCAAAGGCTCCTTCTCCTGCCCTCCTTGCCCTCATGTGGAAGAAAGGCTTGGAGCCCAGCTGTGCCAGAGCTTCTCTCTCTCATCCTGCTCCCCAGCACCCGAGCAGGGAGGCTCCCACTCACTCTTGCGCTGCTCCTCCCTTTGCAGGAACTTCCGGAGCCGGTCGGAGGGGATGGCAAAGGAGATGCCCGATGTCACCTTCATGGTGTTCACCCCAATCACCTCGCCATCCTGCAGGGAAAGGGCACTGGGATACCCAGCCTGGGTCACTGTGGAGAGCAGGGGAACTACTGCACCAGCCTGAGGTCCCAGCTGCGTGCCCACCCCTTCCCAGGCTGCTGCTCCTGTGTCCTGCCTGACCCTGCCAAGGTCGGGCAGGGCCCAGGGGCTGAGCCCACCCAGCTCTTCACTCTGCCCAACCAGCACCAGCCATGCCTCACTGGGCAGGGCTCAGCTCCACCAGAGTTCCATCGGCTCTGGCTCCCTCAGATGCTGCACAGGGTTCCCATGCCAGGCTGAATCCTCCTCCTCACAGGGAGCCTGAAGGACTCACAGGCCCTCCCTCCTGGCACCCACAAGCGCTCCCGTAGAGGGGCACAGAGTGAGGGGCACACAGCACATCTCTACCCCAGCCAGCAAGGGGACAAGCAGCAGGACTCACCAGGTTGACGAGGGGGCCCCCGGAGTTCCCAAACTGCAGCAGAGGAGAGAGAGCGAGCAGACCATGAGAACCCCTGGCAGCAATGGCAGGAGGCCGATCCCAGGAACTGGGTCAGGCTGATCCCAGAGTGCCCGGGTGACCGGCCAGAACCCCCTCAGCTCCCATTGCTCCGTGTGAGCCCCCTCCTCCCCCAGCCCCCACAGCCCTGCCCAGCCCCACGCCCTTACATCGATGGCGGCGTCGGTCTGGATGTACTCCATGTCGGAGGCGGCCAGGCCCAGCTCGCGGCTGCCGCGCTGCGCCGAGCTCACGATGCCCGAGGTGATGGTGTTCTGCAGCGCGAAGGGGCTGCCCCATGGCCACCACGACTCGCCCTTGCGCACCTCGGCGAGCGGCCAGCGGCAGCGTGGGCAGCGGGTGCTGTGGGGAGCAGGACGGTGAGCAGGAGGGGAGAAGGGAGGGTCCCCACGTCCCCACACCGTGACACACACCTTGGGCTTGATCTTGATGGTGGCGATGTCGGCCACCTGGTCCACGTCCTGCACCACGGCGTCGTACTGCTCGCCGCTCGCCAGCTTCACCCGCACGCGCCGCCGGTTGGCCACCACGTGTGCGTTGGTGACGATGAGCCCGTCCGGGGACACCAGGAACCCCGAGCCGTTGGAGATGGGCACGTCCCGGCCCAGAAAGGGGTGCCTGCGAGGGGGGCACAGGTCAGGATGGGTGGCAGGGACCCTGTGGGGTCTGGTGGGGACTCCAGGGAGGGCAGGTGGGGCCACACAGATGGGTAGGGCTGGGAAGCAGCGGGGAACAGTGAGGATGTCTGGGCAGCAGCTTTTCCCATTGTGAGGCAGAGGGTGTGACACCGGACACAGGTGTGACCAGGCTGGAGGGCAAAGCTGCTGCCCTGAGATGCTCCGAGAGGCTGGAGGTGCTGGATGGTGAGATTATGGAGTGCAAAGGGAAATAAATGCAAAGCGGTGCTCCTGAGGCAAAGTGACAGAGCAGCCTGAAAGGCAGCTCTGCTCGACGGTCCCGGAGGACAAGGAGGTGGCAGCGGTGGATGGCAGCCGTGTGTCCCCGTGGCGTGTCCCCGTGTGCCAGCTGCGTGCACGGGCAGCGGGACCGTGTCGGTCTCTCCCGTGGCACTTGGGGGACCCCACTGGGACGCCGTGTCCGGTTCAGGGACACAGATCAGGGCGGCTGCAGGAGAGCCCGGCGGAGGCTGCACTGCGCAGGGAAGCGGGGATCCCTTCCGCGGACCGCCCGATGCCGGCACCTGCCCACGATCTCCACGTAGACCAGCGCGGGTGCCGTTTTCTCCACCACGTCGGCGATGAAGTTGAAGGCGGCGCGGGGCGAGGCGGGCGGCGGAGCGGGCGGCGGGGGGGGGCACGGCTTGCGTTCAGCGCGGGCCGCAAACGGCGCTCCGGGCCCACAGACAGCCACCATGCGCCGGCCGCTCCCGCGCCCACTGCCGCGCCAGCGCCGCCCCCAGCGGGGGCCGGCGGGAGAAGGGGTGGGGGCGGGGGCGGTGGCGGAGGAGGCTCGGCCCCCGGTTGAGTTGCTCGGCACCACCGCAACGGCTACGGGCGGAAAGCGGGACCAGAGGGACACGCACTTCTCCCGCGCCGCCGCCCCATGAACTGCCGCTTGCCGAGCGGAAGGCCCCGCCCGCCGGGGCGAGGCCGGCGAGGGGCACGCCGGGGAGCTGTAGTCCTGTGGGCGGGCCCTGGTGGGAGCTGCCCTCCGCCGCGGGGCACGCCGGGCAGTTTCTAGTCCCGCTGGGATCTGTGGGCTGACCGCCAACGAGAGGCGCCGGTAACCGGTAGCGCCGGCGGGCAGCGGCAGAGCGGGGCTGGTCCACTGTCAGAGCCGCTTTCCTCGGGCCCGCCGGAGCGGCCGTCAGGGCGAGGGAGCGCGGCGCGCGGTGCAGGCTGGCAAGGCGGCGCGCTCCCAGCGGTGCCCCGCGCGGGCCGGGCGCGCGGGCCGCGGGCAAGATGGGCGGCGGGTGTGGGGCGGCAGGAGCGGGCGGCGCGGCGGGATGTGAGCCGGCCCGCGGCCCCGGGCCCGAGCGGCTCTTTCGATATCGCACCGATGAGCGCCCGCCGGGCCCGCGGGCCGGGGGCTCCCGGGTGTCGCGCGGGCGGGGCCCGCGGGCGGGACAAAGTGTCTTGCGGAAGCCCCGGGGGAAGGTCGGGGTGAAGCCGTGGGGCACCGGGGATGCCTCGGGTGGGCTGCGAAGGCTCCTTAGGGGTCTTCGGGGGACCCTGGGGCTCGTTCCGGCCGCGCTCAGCGGCCTGCGCCGCTCTCTGCCCGGCAGGTTCCCGACCGATGGGTTTCTGCTCCTGGCCCTGTTGCTCTACGCGCCCGTGGGGCTCTGCCTGCTTGTCCTCCGCCTTTTCATCGGTGTCCACGTGTTCCTGGTCAGCTGTGCCCTGCCCGACAGCGTCTTGCGCCGGTGCGTGATCCCGGGGGGCCCCGGCTGCTGCCCGGGGCGGGGTGCAGGGCGGGAGGGCGGCCCCGGCTCCTCGGGGTCCCGGCCCGGGGGGCTTGGTTGAGGCATGGGGCTGTGGGGAGCTGTGCTATCGAGACTTATTGTTCCTAGGAGCCCTGGAGGTGCTTCTTCTGCCAAGCCCAGAGCTGGCGGTCACCTCTGGAGGGCTCAGGAACTGGTCTGGAGCGTGTGGATCAGCTGGGTGTGCTGCTCAGGAGTTCAGCGAGCACTTGATGCCCCGTGTTCCAGTCCTAGCCACAGCCTCCCAACAATTCCTGCCCCAGATGTGCCGTTTCCATTTGGTCTCGGTGTTCTTTGCGCAGCCACCAGAATTCCCAGTTCCCCCCGTCTGTTGGATGTGTCACCAGCAGCGGCTCTGATGGCAGGACTTGAGGCAGGCCCTTGTCTCCCTCTCAGGTTTATTGTCCGTGTGATGTGCTCCGTGCTGGGGCTGCTGGTGCGGCAGAACGACCCGCGGCTGCGCGGGGCCGGCGCCAAGGTCTTCATCGCCAACCACGTCACCCCCTTCGACCACAACGTCGTCAGCCTGCTCACCTCCTGCAACACGGTGAGGGCTCCTCCCTGGGGGCAGGGCACGGGAAGTGCTGCCCAGATTTGGTGTTGGTGTGGTCACAGAAACGTAGGATGTTCAGGGCTGAAAAGACTTTAAAACCCATTCAGTCCCACCCCCTGCCATAGGCAGAGACACCTTCCATTAGACCAGGTTGCTTCAAGCTGTGTCCAGCCTGGCCTGGGACACTTCTAGGGATGGGGCAACCACAGCTTGTCTGGGCAACCTGTGCCAGGGCCTCACCACCTTCACAGAGAAGAGTTTTTTCCTAATATCCAGCCTAAATTTTCACTGCTACAGTCATATCCATTACTCCTTGTCCTATCATTCCAGTCCCCGATGCAGAGTCCCTCTCTGGCTTCCCTTTAGGCCCTTTCAGATCCTGGAAGGTTCTCCAGTTCTGAGTTACTAACCCAGGGTTGCACAAGCCTTGGGGTGTTTTCTGTGGCTCAGTTTCTCTCTTGGGCGCTGCGTGAAAAAACGGAACAGAGTGAAGAGGAGCAGGAGTAGTTACAGTGGGTGTTGATTTTGGTGGAAGAGCAGGTAGATCCCAGCAGCTGTTCCCTTCTCTGGCCTTTTGGATCAGGGGGTCAGGGACAGGGCTGGTTGTGGGGTTTCCCTCAGCACTGGATGCTGTTTTGGGGGGGGCAGCCAGGTGCATGGAGGGTGCTCTGTGTCCATGTTGCTCGGGCTGTTCTGGGCTGTCCGTGCTTTCCTCTAAAATTCCCTGTGTGGAGTTCCTGAGTCAGCAGGCTCTGGGTGGATCTCGTGTCCTGCACAGCCATTGATTTGCCCCTGACCTGGAGAGGAGAGACTCCTGGAAGCAGTGTGTGTCCTGCCAAGTGTGTCAGGGACTGCTGTAGAGAACACAAGGAACACTGGCATGGGGGAGTCTGTGTCTCTGGCAGACAGGGTACAGTCTGAACTGAAAGTCTGGAATCTGATTCCTGTGGAGTCAGGGCTGGAGCAGGTCCTGAGGCCTGGCAGTAACATGTTCTCTGCCACCAGTGCTGCTGGCTCCCAGGTGCCCCTCAGCCCCAGAGGGGATTTTGCCGATGAGCATGAACCTTGTCTTCTTTTTCACTTGGGAAGATGACTGGGAGGGCTGGGCAGGGCAGTTTCCTCCTCACTCCTGTTTTTCCTGCAGCCTGCACTGAATGGTGCCCCAGGGTTCATCTGCTGGTCCAGGGGATTCATGGAGCTGGGAGTGATGGGCAGCAGGGCAGAGCTGGTGGATTCCCTGAAGGAATACTCGTCCCAGCGAGGGAACCCACCGCTGCTGCTGTTCCCGGAGGAGGCGGCCACCAACGGCCGGGCCGGGCTGCTCCGCTTCAGGTGCGGGAATTCCCAATTCCCACGGGGGGTGGCTGGGGGTGGCTCCAGGGAGCCAGCATTCCTGCAGTGGGGTGGCTTCAAGGTCATTCACTGCAGAATTCCTCCCTTCCAGCTCCTGGCCCTTCTCCATCCTGGATGTTGTGCAGCCCGTTGCCCTGCAGGTCCGGAGGCCGTTGGTGGCGGTGGTGAGTTGGGGACGCAGGGATGGGGTGAGGGGTGGGTGCTGTGCCGGGCTCTGGGTGCTACCATTCATCCTGCTCCTGCTCTGGAGCCTGTGGTGTGGCCTGGCCTCGTGTCCCGGGACCAACTGCTCGGAACTGATGCTGTTCCCAAGTGCCTTTCCCGGGAACTTGGCCCACTCAGTACTCCCCTAGTTACACTGACCAGTGTGACAGACATTTGGTGGCCCGGCTGGCTGTCATTGTGCCACTGGTTTCCATGGCCAGTGCTATGTCCTCTCCCCTTGGTGAGCTCCTTGCTGTGAAAGACCAGCTCCTGCCCTCGGGGCAGGGCTGATGTGCCAGAGGTCGTGCAGGCTCTGGAGGCTCACCCTGGGCACAGCCCCAGGGACATGGTGCAAGAGCAACCCCAGACAAGGGGCAAAGTTCACAGTGGCAACAGCAGTGCTGCAGAAGGGATTGCAGGGAAACTGATCCCAGGCTTTGCTGAATTTCTCATTTCTTGATGTCAGTTTTGGGTCTGCTTGGTTAAAAGACCCTGAACTGTTATATTTTTCTGACACTTGAGTTGGTTCTTTGTTCTGTATCTCTCTAGAACATCAGGGCACAATGGGCAGAGTCAAAGGCACTTCCCAGCAGGTCGCAGAATGTGGTGCCCACACTAAGGCAGCAGCAGGTGTTTGAGGGTGAGACTCTGCCAGGGATTCATGTTCCCCCCGTGCTGGCTGGGGCTTTGGCAGCACTGAGGTCTCCAGTTGTGAGGTTCAGGTTAGTGAGTGGCAGAATCCGGGTTATAACTGATCCAGTGACCACGGAGAGCTGCCAGGCACAGCTGTCCCTTGTGGGTCTGCTGTGTCTGTAGGAGAAAGCACAGGAATCCCTGGCGGGGAGAGGAGTCAGCTGGATGTGTGCAGGGATGGGAACTGCAGCAATGCTCGGTGAAGCTTTGGTCACTCCTGCCAGGGCAGGGGGACTGAAACAGAGTTCAGGGAGGCCACAAGCATGAGGAGAACCCAAAGAGCAGCACTTATAGTTACTTAACTCAGTCAGCTCCAGAGAAAGGAAGCAGTGAGGCTGTGGAATGGATTGGGGTGACTGTGGATATGTGGCTGTGGATGGCTGTGGGGGGCTGCTGCACACTGGGGAAGAGGCTTAGGAGTGGAGAGTGGTTGTTTTGTTGTGATAATGCCCACAGCAGGCTCTACAGGGCCTGCCACTGAATGCTGGTACTGCACAGGTTCTGTCCTGGGTTTTCCAGCAGTGAGGACACCATGTTTTTGAATGACCACTCCAGAGATATGGGAGAGCTCTTCTGTTCTGGACGGTTTATAGGGAATCACTTATGCTTTTTGGGGTTTGGCTCTTCTGAGAAGTTCTGAGATGTCATAAGTTGTGTGTTTGTCTGTGCATCCCTTCCCTCGTGCATGTTACAGGGAACAGCATGTCTGTGTGGAGGTGCTGGTTACAGTCACTTCTTGGCTCAGGTTTTGTCTCCAGAGGCTGAGCAGGACTTTGTACTTTCTGCACATTGGCTGAGTAAATTGTGGTGGATTTCTGGTGTGATTTTAAATCATCAGAAAATTTGAGGACTGGAGATGTGGTACTTCAAGTGGTTCAATCAGCGCTTTACAGAAAGCTTTCTTACAGACTTGTGTGATATCTATCAGACACTGGGCTGAGCAAACCGCCAAATTTGGAGTGAAGAATTTTCTCCAGCTCTGGTTGCCTGGAATGGTGCAGGAGCATGTTGTTCTGTGGCACAGGCAGCATAACTGAAATCTAGCTCTGGGCATCACTACAGGCACTTGGGTTTGGGGTTCTGAAATGTGTTTACCCAGGAGATGAGGTTTCTCTGATTCTCCCATGGCTGAGCTTTGTGTGCTTTACCCAGTTACAGCTCCTCTTCCCAGTCTGTGGGACAAACCAGGCATGAGCCTGTCTGAGAATCACAGAGTCAATGGGATGGGAAAAGACCTCTGAGACCTCCGAGTCCAACCATTCCCCCAGCACTGCCAAGGCCACCACTGACCATGTCCCCAAGTGCCACATCCACATGGCTGTTAAATCCTCACAGGGCTGGGGACTCCACCACTGCCCTGGGCAGCCCTTTCCAGGAGGAATTTTCCCAATATCCAACCTAAACCTCCCCTGACACAGCTTGAAGCTATTTCCTTCGTCCTGTCACTTACAGGAGAGCTTACAGGAGTTGGAACATCACCAGCAGCTGTTCCCACCACGATGAGGAGGGATTGTTCATGGTTCTGGGGGAGTGTTAGTAGGTCTTCAGGCGTTTTTGGTGCTTTCTGCAGGCATAGTCTAGCAGGGAATGGGGGGTTACTGAGGGAAAGCCTTGCTGCTGTCTTAGTGGAAGGAAAAGGTGACTGCGAACAGTGAAAACTGGTGATGACTAATGATGAACCTGCCCTGGGGCTTGCCCTGTGTGCACTGGGTTTGCTGTTCCCGCTTTCCCAGTTCTCCACCTCTGCCCACATATCCCTGACTCGCTGCCTGCCTGGCTCCCGGCAGCTCCTGTTCTGTGTGTGGGATCTCACTGTGCTCTCTTCCCCAGAGCGTGGCCGACTCCTCCTGGATCACGGAGCTGCTCTGGACCTTCTTCGTTCCCTTCACAGTATATCAAGTAAGGTACTATGTCTCTCTTTTCTGTTTGGGGCAGGGTTGGGGTTGAGTGGGGCCCTGACGTGTCTGTGGCAGTACGAGATCCCTTGGTCTGTGCTGATGGCACCCTCCCTGAGTGCCTCAGCAGGGCTGTGGTTGGCACCATTTGGGTCTGGCCAGGTCCAGCTCCTGGACCTGCCCCTGGCTACTGTGCTGTGTTGGGAAAGGAGAGGAATCTGTCTCTCCAGGCTTTTAGGTCAAGTTTCCGGGTGTATTTTTAAAGCTGCTTTGCAGTGATTTACTCCAGGGGTGATTCCCTCAGGCAGCACCAGCTGCAATTCCTCAGGAGCTGCAGGGGTGGTCCAGGGGGGTGGTGCAGGAGTCGTCCAGACCCTGGCCCTGGGCCCAGGAGAGCCCGGTCTGGCTGAGTAGCTCTGGTGTCATAAGGGTTCCTAGGCAGTGGAAGGGGCTGGGAGTCAAATGCAGGGGTTGAGGTATTTCAGCAAAGAAAAGCCTTGTGCTGTAGCTTTCCCTGGCCGTATCTGCCTGGAGTCTGGGTGACCTGTTTTCTACTCCCATGTAAATGGCCGTGGCTCCTCACTGGGGCCCTTCTGGGAGCTGTAGGAGATCCTTCACCTGTTAGGTGTGAGAGCTAACAGAGCTCCAGTGAGCCAGTTCTGTCTCCTGAGCTGAGCCATGCCCTGGGTTTGGGAGTGGGTGTTGGGGTTTGATGGTCTGGTGGGGAGAGGTGTGGGGTGGGCAGGGGATGTGGAGTTGGGGCTGTGCCCGGCACAACTGCTCCCAGCAGGTGCTGGCCCCAAGGGCCATTCCCCATGGGGCTGGCTCCAAGGGCTGCTTCTGGCGGGGCTGGATCCATGTGCTGTTGTCCCCGCTCAGGTGGATGCCGTCTGTCCCCAGGCGAGCGGACGAGCCGAGTGAGGACTTTGCGCTCCGAGTTCAGGAGGTAGGAGAGTGATGTGGGAGAGGGCTGTAGGACTGGTGCAGTTGAGGATGAGCACAGAGGAGAGCAGAGGGCAGGCAGAGTTGCAGAGGGCATTTCTGCATATGTTTGTGTGATGGGAGCTCTAGCCCATATTTATTGCCCCTTACAGGTACTCGATTTTTCCATGGCCTATTTGCCACCCCCCACTTAGCCTTTCCACAGTTATCAGGACTCTCTCCACTTTAGGCCTTTCACTCCCCTTTCCTGATGCCACAAATCAAATAAAGAAATTGTTTCTCCACCCTTCCTATATGTTCTGGGTACTTCACAGCTCCTGTACCAAAGATCTCGTATCTCCCCATCAGCCCGTTTTGGCAGGATGATACTGCTGCTCCTGCTCCTTCATGTGCTCCCTGCCACACTGAAATGCATCCCTGAGGCCGTGGAGAAATCGATTCCCAGCCCTCTTGCCCTTGCTGTAGCTCCATGCAAGCCTGCCCCCCTGACACGCTCCCCGGCACGGGGGGGCTGCCTGGGCAGCGTGTTGTGCGTCCTGTATGTGTTGTGTGACTCCTCTCTGCATTGCGCAGCTCTTGGCCATGGAGCTGGGTGTGGTATCCACACGGATCACCGCCGCCGACAGGACTGAGCACATGAAGAGGCTGCGGCACACGTCACGGCTGCCCTCTGCCCCAGGTGGGTGTCCGGGGAGGGGGCCTGTGGAGCCCTGGGGGTGTCCTGGCTGTGGAACTGCCACCTGGGCTTGCCTGTGTGGGGGCCTCAGTCTGCTCTCAGTGACAAATGCATGGAGTGGGAGGAAGAGGAGGACCAGGAATGTTGGGGCGCTCCCTGGGAGAGGGGCTGCCGGTGTGCTCTGGTCTGGGGGCTGTGCTTGGCAGGGGGGGAGGGAGGGGCCCACACTCCTGGACACAGACATGGGGGGTGTGGGCAGGGGGTCCAGCTTTCACGTCACACCAGTTTGTACTAACGCAGGGCTGGTGCAGCTGACAGGCCTTTAGTCACCCTCCTGTGCCCACTTCTTTCTCCTGCAGCCTCGAGTCAGCGCCTGGTAGCCCAGCCCAGGGTGCCCCCCCACCTGCCTGGAGGTGCTCCTGAGGACATGCAGGTTGTGGCCATGGCACAGCAGGTCAAGGAGGTGCTGCCTCACGTGCCCCTGGAGGTCATCAGGACAGACCTGGGTGAGCAGTGCTGGGGTGTCAGGAGGGACGCAGGGGGACCTTCTGTGGTGTGTGGGACTTGAAAGCAGAAACCTTGTCCCTGTTGCACTGGAGCACAGTGGCAGCCAGGATGGAGCATCCAGATCTCTAAGGGATCCCTTTGTCCCTGCAGCCCAGACCAACTGTGTGGACACCACGATTGCCAACTTGCTGGAGGGGAGAGTTTCCTTCTTCCCTGAGAGTCAGGAGGCTGGTACTGACCTGCCTACCCTGTCTACCTCCCAGGCTGCAGCTGCTTCTGGCATCCAGGGCTCCGTGGCTGCGCCTTCTGCCAAGGTACTGTGGGCTTGTGCATCTCCCTGATCTGGTGGCTTGTGTTCAGGACTAGCCAGGGGCATGGAGCACTGACCTGATGTGCCAGGCCTTCCAGAGCCAAGGAGGCTCCTGCTTTGTCTGTCTCCTGACGGCTCCTGTGCTTTCTCTTCCAGACAGCTACAAAGCAGTTTGCCAAGTCCCCCGTGGAGCGTCACCTGTCCTTGCAGGAGCGGAAACGAGCCTTGTACGACTATGCCAGGAGGTGAGAGCACCCCAGGGCTCCCCTGCCAGGGCCCTCACGACTCCCCCTGCCCAAGCCCCCAAGCCATGGCCCCAACAGCACCCGAGATGCCCCAGGCTGTGCCAGCTAGGTGGTTCCCAGCCCCTCCTACCCCCAGTCCCAGCGCAGGGCTGTGGGAGGGGGGCAGGTGATTGTCACCTTTCCAAGCGTGCGGCCCTGTGTCATTCCTGGGAAGTGCTCTGTGCTCGTAACTACTGCCAGGCCTCTGGTTTTGGGGGCTGAGGGGTTGGAGCTGCTTTTCCAGAAGCACTGAGGAACAGAGCTGAGCACAACCAGCCTCACTAGGCTTCTCGATGTGACTCGTGTCTGGCTGTCAGGATCCCCTGTGGGACTGGGTTTTTCTGAGGTCACACTGGCGCCCTGGCACCCTCGGTGTGGGCAGGACATTCCTGTTTGGCACCATGGACAGCGCAGTTACCTCCGGTGTGAGGGAACAGGGAGCAACCTGTGCGGGATTTTGATGAGGCAAATCCTGGAACAAGTGGCCAGCTCTGGTGACTGGTTGTTGTTTTAGAATGATACAGAAAACTGAGAATGAGTTTGAGGGGAAGTTAAGTGTGCCTGCACTTGTTGGGCACTGAATGGCTGGGGCTGTGCTGAGGGAACCATCCTGCCAAGAAACCCTAACTGGGAAACCTCATCCTGACAGCCAGGCAGGGGCCTGCTGGGGAGCAGGGGCTGGTGTGAGTGGGGCCAGTGTGGGTGGTCCCTGCAGCCCCTTGCAGGCCTTGCTTGGTCCGTGCTCCGTCGGGCTTGTCCCCAGCAGGGACAGTATCTGCCCTGTGGCTCTCCTGGAGCAGCTCCGGCCACTGTCTCCTGTTTCCATGGGCTCCAGGCGAGCTTGGAACGGAACCGGAGCCAAGGTGCAGCCGGGGAGCGCACGGCCCTGGGGCACTGCAGTGTGAGGGTCACTCCCACTGTCTGGCCCTTCAGGTCCCGGTCCCGGTCCCTTGGGGTCGCCACCGCTCTCTGGCGGCCCCTCCCCGGGCAGGCTCGCGG
>NW_021939076.1:61270-63567 GCF_001715985.3 Manacus vitellinus | reverse complement strand
CCTGCCACGCTGACGTGGAGCGGATGCTGCTGGAAGCCCAGCTAGAGACGGAGAGCGGGGACGGGTGAGTTGCAAGGAGGAGCCGGGCCCCGGAGCTCTGCCGGGCCAGGCTGGGCTCGGTGACCGAGGGGGTCTGTTTGCAGGGCCCTGCTCGTGCTGGACGCTCCAGCCTGGAATGACGGTGGAGCTGGGCAGGCGAGCGAGCAGTCAGGGGAGAGCGAGGTCCTTCCTGCACACAGCCAGCCCCCACAGGGCTGCCCCCACCCCCAGCAGGTAAGGGAGCTGTCCCCTACCCTTCTGCACCCCTGGGCCCTGCTCTGACCTGCCCTGTGTCTCCTTCCAGGGGGATACGCTGGAGGAAACCAAGCGGAGACAGCGACTCCTGCCAGCGTCCCTGGGCTGGGCCTGTACCCGCTGCCCCCGGTACCTGTCTCCAAAGTAAGTCTTGTCTCCCCCACCAGCATGTCCTGCTGTCCCTGTGCCCCCATTAACCCTGCACTTTTCCCAGGGAATTTGCCTTTGTGTGCTCCCCCCAGCCTGTGCTGTGGAGCCTGCAGGGAGGTGCAGTGGGGAGGAAGAAGAGACTTTTCAGTTCAGAGCTGCTGCTGCTCTTCATCCCCTCGCTGCTGCTCAGCCACCTCCTGACCCTGGGGCTGGGGTGAGTGTCAGGGGGGAGTCTCACCCTTGGGCTGGGGTGACTGGGGGTCCCACCCACGCTGCCGGGGGACCGGTCCCGGGAGCACAGGCAGGCTGGGCCTACAGTGGGTGTCTGTGCAGTCGGGGGCTTCCTGGGTGCCGCTGGCTGCCCTGATCCAGAGGAATGTCCCCACAGGAAGCTTGGGGAGGGGGAAATGCTCCTGGGTTTGGGCTGCTCATCCTCGAGTGCTGTCCTGCACCACTTCTCCCAGCAGCTGCAGTGGACTGCTGCCATCTCCCCTTGCTCCTGCCTTGCTGGGGCCCAGCAGGCTGTGCCCATGCTCATGCCTCACGGTTGCTCTCTCCAATCCAGGATCTACATTGGGAAGCACCTGGCAGCCACCTCGGCCAACCCCCTGTGAGGAGCCCTGTGCTGCCCCGCTCGGTGTGCAGGGGGAGCCCGGCACCCGCACAGCCCGACCGCTCCCAGGCTCCGTGTCTGTGGCACGAGGTGCCTCCCCGTGTACCTCCTGTAGCCCCCGCCCTGGGAGCTGATCCCCCTCTCCCACGTAGACAGGAACCTGCTGACAGCAGCACCCAGCCGCAGGCAGCCCCTGCCCTCCCCAGCCCCTGGTTACGGGTCCAGGTCCCCTGTAACACAGACTGTAAATATGACTGAGCCCATGTCAATAAAGAGCCCTGTTCCAGCTTGGGGGCCCAGCAGTGAGTCCTGTCCCTGTGCCTGGTTGGTACAGCTCGGCTCAGGGAGTGACTGTCAGGCTCCCAGGGGGCCCTCCTTGCTGCCCGAGGGTGAGTCCCTGCACTTCAGGGTGCTGGGGTGGTGCTGACTGGGGGTTGGCCCGGGTGAGCAGGGGCATTGCTGGGGCTCACAGGGGTGCCCAGCTCCACGCAGGTGCCAGCTGATGTGTTTGCCCTTTATTAGCTGTGGCTCTGGGCTGGTGTGGCAGGGGCTGAGCACGGCTGGTCGGGGCAGCAAGCACCTGCCTGGTGCAGGTGCCAGGTGTGGCCACGAGAGGTGGGACTGCACAGCACGGGGTTGCCTAGGCTCACATGCCTAGGCTCTCCCAGCTGGCTCCTGTGCAGTCACAGCACCTGGGCCAGGAGTGTGTCCCAGTGCTGCAGGATGGGGTGGACAGATGAGGGACAGGAGCTGCCTCTGGAGTGGAGAGCGGGAGGGAATTGCTCAGAAATGCTGCTTGGAAGGTGGCTGGTTCCCTGCCTGTGGTGCAGTGCAGGGAGGAGGTAAGGCACAGTGGCCTCATGGGCACAGTGGCCAGATGGCTGGGGTGCTGCTTGGGTGGGACTCAGCACAGCTCTGGTGGCAGAGTTCTGACATGGGCTGGAGCAGAACTGCTGCACCTGAGCAGGATGGTGAGGGCTGGTAAGAACATCGGGGCAGGGAAGTCTGGAGGCAGGTGGGTCCCCACGCCAGGGGGCACCTGGAGGGCAATAGCCAGAGTTGGCAGGAGACAGGGTGGCAGTGCCCGGTGCCAGCCTGGGCATTGGGTGCACAGAGATCCCGTGACTGCACAGGATGCTCTGGGTAGATGCTCTGGTGTCGATGCTGCAAGGGTGGTCCAGCAGGTGAGGGTCAAGCAGGGCCCTGGGGTCCAGCAGCCAGCTGGGCACAGGGGCAGCAT
>NW_021939076.1:55209-61030 GCF_001715985.3 Manacus vitellinus | reverse complement strand
GCCGGTACCTCCCCTCCAGTACCTTCCCTCCGGCTGTGGCGTTGCTCTGCTCCAGGAACGTCTCGTACACCGCGGGGCTGATCTTGCGGGGCAGCGGT
Organism: Manacus vitellinus; assembly: GCF_001715985.3. Taxonomy (NCBI): domain Eukaryota; kingdom Metazoa; phylum Chordata; class Aves; order Passeriformes; family Pipridae; genus Manacus; species Manacus vitellinus. Next base: position 60,932 of record NW_021939076.1, on the reverse strand, counting down.
GGGACCTTGCTGGCACTTTTCACACGGCCACCGAAGCCAGTGGGAGACAGGGACAGCCCTGTGCAGGCAGGGGAGGTGGGCTGGGGGGCTTGGCCATCCCAGGGGACCATCAGTGTGCCCGGGGCTCAGTTCCCAGGGCTGTCAGGGCCAGTGCTCCTGCCTGCAGGAGTGTGGGGGCCTGGGCAGCAGGGCCAGGGGTGCCCTGGGGTGTGAGCCCAGCCAGGAGCGGGGGCCGGCTCCACTGAGTGCTCTCAGGCACCAGATCCCGCGCACAAGAGCTGGGATCGACGGCCGCCCCTTGGGGAGCGTTGGTGAGATGTGCTGTGACTCCCAGTCCTGTGCCACGGTGGGGACGGGGGGAGAGGGTGAGGATTCCTCTGCTGGATTGCAGAGCTGAGGGTGCTGGGGGGCACAGCCCTGCTCGTGGGGCTGTTGGGGCTCGGGAAGGTGCCCCCCGAGCTGTGCTGGGGCGGGGAGTACCTGCAGCACTGGGCTGAGCACCAGCAGCAGCTCGGCTCGGCGGGGGCTGTTTGCTGTCGGAGCTGCCCGGGCTGCTCTCACTCATGTTGTAGGACAGTCTCCGCTTCTCGTCCTGGGGCACAGAGGGGAGGCTCAGCACCTCGAGGGGCCAGGCTGGATGGCAGCCCTGCATCTCCAACCTTGGGCCCCTCCAGGCCCTGCTCCTGCCCTCTCTGCAGCAGGGGCTGCCACCAGCCCCATGAGGGGTCCTGTTCGGGCTGGAGTCTGGTGCTGCCGGCGGGGTCAGGGGTCTGCATGCAACATGACACCCAGGGAAGTGCGGGCTGGGGGGGCCCAGGGAGACACCAGCATCACCTTGGGCTCTGGCAGCTCCGAGATGGACCGGCGCACGTCCTGCCGCCGGGACCCGAAGAGGGAGCTGGAGCGGCTCTCCCGGTGCTCGTTCCTACGGTCCTCACTCTCGGACGTGCGGGGGGCGGGTTTTGGGATCGAAGGTGCCTCTGTGCTGTGGAGCAACTGGGGCAGGTGAGAAGCAAGGGGTGGCAGGGGAAGGGGAGCAGGGCTATGCCATGGGCTGGCCATAGCACTGCCCGGAGCAGCCGCCCTCAGCCAGGCACCAGCGCTGTCTGCAGCAGAGCTCGGTGGGGGATGTTCGCAGAGGACAGACATGCGTGGCTCAGGTGACAGTGGTGTCCAGGTGAGCCTGGGGGCTGCACGTGGGATGTCTCTCCTCCATGCCCCCTATAGGGACAGGGCCACTGTGGTGGCATAGCACGATGGACCCCTGAGATGTGCTTGACATAAAGGGAAGGCAAGAGGGCAGAGGACTGGGGAGATGGGAGAGAAGCACCTGGGGCAGAGCAGAGTGAAAGGCTCAGCAGGGAGGGGTGAGTGTAGAGAGAGCGGGTGGCCAGCACTCCCCACCACAGCACTTGCCTGGCTCCAGCATGGCTCAGCTGGTTGCAGTCGGGTCCCCAGGCCATGGACCGGGGTCGTCCGCTCCGCTGGTCCTCAAAGAAGACCTGAGAGCACAGGGAGCCTGAGACACAGCCAGGGGGGATGAGGGGGCAGAGCCTCACGATCCTTCCCTGGGCTCAGCCAGGGCCAACAGTGTCCTCTGACCAGTCCTCCTGCTGTGCCAGTGCCAGTCACCCTATGGCAGTGCTGTGCCCCTCCTGGGGCAGGCAGGGACCCTGAGGTCCCCCTTGCACAGTGCCCCTCACCCTGTTCCTGCCCCAGCTGCAGCCCCATCCAGGTGCTCCCTGCTGCCCCACACCTTGGTTTGTCCAGTGTCATGCAGTGCCACGCACTGCCCGTGTCCCCCAGCAGTGCCCACCCCGTGCCTGCTGCCCTGGCACTCACCATCTCCCGCACCCCGTACTGGCTCTCCACCTTGGCCCGCAGCTGCTCGAAGCACTGCTCCATGCGCTCGTGGAAGGGCCGCAGGTCCTCTGTCACCTTCTGCCCGTGGATCCGGATCCCCTCTGCCAGCAGCGGGGTCTGTGGGAGAACGAGGACAGGTCCCCCTGGGCTTGTGGGGCTCCCTGGGACAGGGACACCCGGGGTAGGTCCTCCTGCCTGTACCTGCCAGGCGATCAGGTCCTTCAGCTTCTCGATGTTCCCTGCATCCCTGGGGTGCTTTTTCAGGTAGGACTCCTGGAAAAATGCCTGCAAGGACCCCCTTCAGTCCCACTGCCAGGCTGGCCCAGCTCCACACAGAGTGGGATGGCAGAGTGGTGCCAGTACCTGTGGCCACCAGCCCCGGGCGTGCCCGGCCGGCCCCGGCGCAGCCCCCGTGTGTACTCACTGCCTCGTACTTGGCGAAGCCACCCATGACAGCAGGGTCCACGATGCCATTGAGCAGCATGGAGAGCGGGTTGATGGGCAGGCTGGGGTCGTTCTGGTGCCGGTTGATCTCACTCATGATTTTCTCATTGGTTTTCATCATTGTCTCAATGGCGTTTTCCAGGGGGGAGATGATGGTCTGTGTGCAGGGAGGGGAGGTCAGTGCCCACTGGCCCAGCCACCTCCCCCCTAGTTAGGGCTGGCAGGGTGGGCTCTCCCTGGCCCCAGAGGAGGGACCCCAGGGGCTGCACATCTCGCTCCATGAAGCTCCTCAGACCCTTGGCACTGGGTGCTTGGGGCTGAGCCGAGAATTCACAGGGACGCACTGGCCATGCTGGTCCCTGCTCCCAGCACAGGCTGCCCCAAGGTCAGTCCTGCGGGCGTGAGGCTGCAATGGCTTACAGGAAACCTGAGCACAGCCTGAGCACCGTGGCAGAGATGTGTGTGCAGTGCTTGTACAGCTGTATGTCCCCATGCCCACAGCATCCTGTGACAGCCCAGCCAGGGCATCCCAACAGCCCAGCCAGAGCATTGTGTGACAGCCCACTAGGGCACGTCACATCTCCATTGCTGTGGCTCCTGAGCCTCCCTGGATGCTGGCCGAGCACCTGCCTCTGACAGGCACAAAGCCCATGCACAGAGCCTTGGCAGCAGCTGCTAACACCCCTCCACCCTCTGCTGCTCCCCACACGTGGTCCCTGCTGCCCACAGAGGAGATGCGTGTTCCAGTGGTCCAGCCATGCAAACCTGTCCCTGCCACCACGTTGGTGCTGCTGGCACCAGCAAATGAAGGCTGTCAGTGCCTGGAGTGCCCGGAGGTCTCTGTGCCCTGTGTCAACAGAGGAACCCTTTCCCGTGGCCTGGCACAGCAATCCCACTTGGCACTGCCCCGAGATCAGCCCTGGTCCTGGGGCAGAGAGGCCAAGGCAATGCCAAAGGGGGGTCATGGGAGGGAGCTGCGGATCTGGGGGCTAAAGCACTGAGTGGGCTGGATCAGGTGTGCTCTGAGAACAGGCTCTGACGGGGTGCAAGAACCAGGGCAGAGGCTTAGATGAGCGTGGGCAGGACATGTTCCCCATGCCTTGGCTCGAGCTCCTGGCAGGGCTGGGGGCTGGGAGCTGTGCTCACCAGGATCCTGGGAGGGCCCTGCTCCCCCCTGCCCACTCCTCACCGTGGTGGTGGCAGTCACAGCAAACCAGCGCAGGATGCCAGGCAGGGGATAGGCTGTCACAAAGGTCGTCCGCTCGATCCACATGTTCTGCCGGAAGGGCAGCAGTCACCCACCGCCCCCTCACATCACCCACACTCACCCCTGGCTGCCCTGTGGGACAGGGGGCCTCCCACCTCCCCTTTTTATGGGCAAAGGACCACCACCTTCCCCATCCCACGACCAGGGACCCCCTGTCTCTCCTCTGGTCCCTGGCTCCTTGCAGGGCCCCCCCAGCTCTCCCATCCCTCCTGGTTTGGGGTCCTGGCAGCCCCTCCCAGCACTCACTGCAAATTCATTGTCAGGATCATTCGGGCCTCTCTTGAAGGGCCGTGAGTAGCTGAACTGCTGGACATGGTTGGCTTTGTAGAAGCTGTGGGGAGGGAAGGGGCAGAGATGGGAGAGGGTCCCCACTGTGTCCCACCCACGAGGAGCAGAGAGGGGCTCCCTGTGCTTCCCTCCATGCTGGACACTCACTTGGTGATCTGCTCCGGGATGATCCGGCCCTTGAGCCGGACCCTGGCTTCCTCCACCGGCTGCACGGTGAAGCACTGGATGTCTGCGGGAGTGAAGGAGCCACAGGCACCAGGGGGGGACGGGGGTCTGGGAAGAGGGGTGAACCCCAGGACTGCAGGAGTGCCCACACGCAGGGCAGTGGACGGGGACCGAGCCGCTCTGCCAGCCCCAGCCCCCTGCACGGAGGATACACTGCCCCGGGGAGCCCGTGATGTCCTGCCCGGGAGGGGATGTGCTCTTCAGCTTCTCAGCGTTGGGGAAGGGGCTCAGCAGCTGCATCTCGAAGTCCTCCCGGCGCTCATACTCCTTCCCCCGGTAGATGAAGACTCTGTTCTGCAGGGGAGGAAGGTGGCAGCTCATCCCAGTGCCACAGAGCAGGGCTGGGGAGCCCTAGGGCTGTGCACCAGTAAGCCCCAGAGCACTGGGGTGCAGGTGCTGCTGAGGCTGAGACCCCTGCCAAGCAGGAGACACCCCCTCTAGAAAAAAATATCTCCCCAAATGCAGCAACTGGAGGAAAAAGGAACAGACACATGGAGAATCAGGAGGTGATTGTGGCCAGCCAAGGCAGTGTCACTAATGGCAAATCCTGCCTGACCAATTCAGTTGGCTTCTACAAGGGGATGACAGCATGGGTAGATGAGGGGAGGGTGACTGGACATGTGCAAAGCATCTGACCCTGTGCCCAGGACACCCTTTTCTCCAAGCTGGACAGGCCTGGATGGGGCAGATGGGACTCTTGGCGAGTAAAGAACGGGCTGGATGGTGACACTCAAAGAGTTGTAGTCAACAGCTCCACATCCAGGTGGAGACCAGTGAGAAGTGGGGTTCTTTGGGTATGGAGGTGGCAGGCGTGGAGCTGCTCCTGGCCCCGCTTACCCGGAGGAAGGTGGGGAAGCCCTGCCCGTAGTACCCCACGGCAAAGTAGTCTGGGCTGGGCCGCAGCACCTTCAGGATCTTCTCGTAGAACTTGGCTTCCCGCTGCTGCAGGGGAGAAGGGCAGGATGGGGCCCTGCAGACCACCAACCTCCAGCTCATCCCCACCATCCTGCCCTGCCAGCAGCACCCCCATCCCAGCTGGGCACCCACCAGGATGTCACTCAGCATTTCGTAGTCAAAGACGTGGCTCTCGTACTGCTCCGCCAGCTCCTTGCAGATGTGGATGGCCTCCTCCCACATCTGGAGAAGAGGGGGCCAGGGCAGGGCCCCCCCAGGACAGGGTATGCTGGGTCAGGGGGCACCAGGGGCTTCCAGAGGAGACCCCCCTGCCTGTGGGGGCACCTGCGTCCCTACCCCCCAGTGAGGAGAGAAGTCTCTCCCTGTGGGGACTGGTGGTCCACTGCAGCAGCAGGACTTGGCTTCTCACTGTATCCAGCCCTGGAGCCCCCCAGCCTCAGCAAGCTCTCCTCCCGGGATGTCCCAGCTCCGGCCCCTGGCAGTACGAGGGCTGGGACTGGGATAGGATGGGATGGGGCAGGGTGGGATAGGGTAGGACAGGATGGGACGAAGGACAGTGGCTGTGAGGTGAACTCTCCAGCCAGGCTTACTGCAGGGCAGCTCCAGCCCCACCACAGCTGTGGGGAGGCTGAGGGGCTGTGCAGAAGCCCAGGACTGGGGGCTTGGAGCAGGGGCCAGAGGTGGCCAGGGGCCCAGGCTTGCCCTGAGCCAGCCGAGCTTC
>NW_021939076.1:53088-55037 GCF_001715985.3 Manacus vitellinus | reverse complement strand
GCTGGGTGTGCAGGTGGCAGCCGTGCAGGCCCGGCACGGGGGCCGTGTTGGGCTCCTCTGACCACTGCATGGGGGAGAGGGGACAGGACTTGGCCTGTCACGCCAAGTCACCACGGCCGCCCACCCCCACATCCCCTCCGGGCCCACCGTGAGCAGGCGGGCGTGCAGCAGCAGCGTGTAGGCTCCCTCGGTGTAGTTCTCGTAGCTGATGTGCAGGTCCTTCAGCTTGTACAGGTACCTGGGAGCGATGGAGTCGTGTGGGGAGTGATGGTACCGCGTGTGGGGCCCGGCAGCCAGCGCAGCCCTGCCCCTCCGGCCGCTCTGACGTTCCCATGGGGAGCTCGGGGCCCCGGGACTCCCCACCCCAGGTGCTGCCAGTCTCCTGGTGCTGCACTCACCTGATGTACATGGCCTGGCGGTCGATCTCCTTGTAGAAGTTCTGGGGAAGAGCAGACAAGGCTGTTTGAGTGGCCCCAGGGGTGCCACAGCCCCCCACAGCCCCCCACAGTGGGTCATGGTGCTGCCAGGACTGTCCCCACACAGAGAAGGGGCTACCCAAGGGAGCTGCACAGCGACTCCCAAGGGACACCGGCTCTGGCAGTGGGTGCTCCCCATCTATGCTGTGCCAGGGGCACTGAGGGGACTTGGGGAGACACAGGGACAAGCCCTGCCAGCCCCAGGGACTGTGGGAAAGTGGAGGTGAGCCCCTCCCACAGCCTGCCAGCCCAGGGAGCTGGGTGGACTTGGGGTTTAGCCCTGCCATCCTCAGGGAGCTGGGGCAGGGCACAGGTGCCCACCAGGAGGTTGACGGTGCAGCTCATGCTGTAGGTCTTGTTCTCATCGTTCATGACAGCCCGGTAGTCCAGGAGCCGCTCCAGGAGTGCAGTCACCAGCTCCACAAAGTCCGTCCCGGGCTTGGCCATCTCAGAGTGTCTCTGGCAGCAGCTCAGCAGGCTGGGGAAGAGAGGGGACCATGGGTGCCACTGCACACCCAGCTCCACGGTGCTCCCACTACTGCTCTGCTCGGCTTCCCAGGGACTGGGAGTTGGGAGAGAGAAGACCCTCAACAAGAGGCATAAATCAACTCCTGGTCTGCAGTGAGACCCCCCACAGGCATGGCCAGGATGGTGGGAGACCTGACAGCTCCATCACCCTGCATGGGAACCTGATGAGCACAACAGAGCAGGAGTAAAGCCTGGGGATGGCAGAGGCATCACCTGGGGCAGGGGTATCACGTGGGGCATGGAGTAGTTCCTGGGGCAGGGACAAGTCCCAAAGCAGAGCAGGGCTAATTCCTGGGTCAGGGGTAACTCTTGGGGTAGAACAAGGGTAATTCCTGGGGTTGAGGCATCACTGGGGACAGGAGCATCACCAAGGGCAGGGACAACACTTGGGGCAGGGGCACTGCTGGGGGCAGGCAGCGGCAGGCTGGCCAGAGCAGCAGAGGTGTGCAGGGGGCACATAATGGTGCTCAGGTACCATCCTTCCTCCTCTCTGGTCCCACTCCCCAGAGGCATTCTCCAGGTCAGGGCACAGATGTGAGGAGGAGTGGGATGGCAGAGAATGGTAACAGCAAAAGGTCCATGCCCTGGGGAGAAGGTGGGGACGTCACCGCACACTCACATGCTCTTGAAAAGCTGCTTGTACTGCTCATCCCCACGGCCGCCCTCCACCTCACTGTCCAGCCTGCGCAGAATCTCATCCTCAAACTGTGGGGGGGCATGAGGATGGGCTCAGCTTTGTGGGGCTGCTGCAGCCTCTGGCCCTGGCCATGGTTTCCAACAACATCTTCACGCCAGCACAGAGGGTGCTCTTACACAATCCCAGTCCCCACCACGGGCTGGTCTGGGTGTGTCCATCAGCTGTGTCCTGGAGCCTGTGTCCTCCACGAACCTCAGCACTCACTCACTGATCCCCTCCTGCCCCTTGGCCACGCTGGTTTGGTGCTC
>NW_021939076.1:50491-53074 GCF_001715985.3 Manacus vitellinus | reverse complement strand
TGAGGATGGGCTCAGCTTGGCCCTGGCTGCTGCAGTAGTAGCCCCCAGACACGGGGCCTCAGAGCAGCCCCTCCCCAGGGACCACCTGGCAGAGACAGGTCCCTGTCCCCACTCCCAGGCCATGCTACTCCCCCAGTGCAGGTGGTTCCTGCACCATCCAACCCCATCCTGCTCCCCAGGAGCAGCCCTGTCCCTCACCCGGCTGAAGCTCCCAGTCAGCTGGTGCTCGCAGAGCATCATGTCGAAGAAGATGGGGATGGTGGACCTGCGCAGCTCCAGCTCTGGCACCAGCGTCATCTCCAGGATAGGGCCCACCATGCCCGGGATGAACTCAATCTTGCGATGGCCTGGGGACGGCAGGAAGGGCTGGGGGACAGATCTGCACCCATGCAGGCTCCCATGGCCACACTGGCAACACCCCACTCCCCACAGCCAGTCTGATGATGGTACAGATGGACACCAGCCCATGGAGACCCAGCAACCCCCCTGCACACCCTGGCTCACCGAGGCTGTACCACATGTCCCGGATGGACGCTCCGATCGTGGCTCTCATGTCCCCGTACCTGCCGGGATGGTGGTCAGGCAGCATCGCTCTGCAGCCCAGGGCGTGGCACACCCTGGCCAGCTCGCCCCAAAATCCCTGACCCTGTGGCATGGTGGCAGCCTGGGGCAGGGACCCGAGGTGTTGCCAATCGGCTGGAGTGGACTCACTTGGCCAGGATGCTGTTGCGCTTGGCTGGGGAGAAGTTCTCCAGCTGCAGGGACTCCTGAGTGAGGAAGGCCACGGCCAGGTGGAAATAGTTGTTCCAAAGCTGCAGTAAAAGCACAGGGATGAATGTCAGGCTGAGTGAAATGGGGGGCTGGGGGCCAGGGTGTGTCCTCTCCTGGACCCCCAGTCCCCACCAGGAACTGGCAGTGCCCACTCACCTGCAGCTCGAAGCTGCTGTTGCTCAGGAACATCTTGGTCAAGGTCGTGGCAAAGTGGTTGATGGTGCGCAGGAACTCCCTGGGACCAAGTGGCCACAGGCACTGAGCAAGGGCAGCACCAGTGTGCCCACTGCCCAACCCAGTGTGCCCACCATGCACGTGCCCACCGCTGTCCCGCAGTGGGGGCAGGGCAGGGGCCTTTGTGCCCACTGCAGCACAGCCTGACGCCGCCTGGGTGCACCAGTCCTGCGTGCCTGGAGCTGTGCTCCAGCGTCTGCCTGCCCCGTGCCCCACGAGGAACCCCAGGGTCTCACCCCCAGCCCCAGTGCCTGCCTACGGGTCCCTCCCAGCCCAGGTCCTCACCGGTTCTGCACCATGTTCATCACCACCCAGTCGCAGGGATACACTGTCTTCCCAATCAGGTCCTTGAAGAGAATGAAGGTCTCCATGAGGAAGTCCTACCAGGGAGGAGGAGATGTCAGGAGCTGGGCTGGATCATGATGCCCTCTTGGGAAGACAGGGAGGTGCTGTGAGGGAGGTGCTGGTGTTGCCAAGGGGCAGCACTCACCATCAGCTCCGGCCGGGAGGGGAATGCCTGGATGTAGGCACTGTAGTGGTCCTTGTCCATCTGGCTCAGGATGGCAGCCATGCAGGCCACGTAGTGGCTCTGGGGGAGATGGGCTGGTCAGTCCCGTGACCACGGAAGGGGACACTATCGGTGTTCCCCCAGTCAGTCTGTACCCTGGAGGCCCAACTGCTCTGAGGGACATTCACCCCCCGCCCGCCCTGGTTCCCTCCACCCCAGCTCCACAGACTTTTCCTGCCCCCTTCATCTCCAGCTCCTGGTCTGCACATCCCACTCCAGCAATGGGATGGCTCTGGCACCTGCCATGACACCGAGGGGATGCAGGCATAGCTCTACAGCGTGGTGCTGAAGCATCTCTGTCATTTTTAAGGTAATTTAAGGTCATCTGTGGATGCAAAGGCATTTTGAAAATAGTAAGGAGGTTCTTTCTGGAGCCCGGTGCCTCCAGTGAAGGGTCCCAAACTGAGCCCTTGGCTCAAGTCCAGGAGGCTCCTGGCTTTGTGGTGAGATAAGCAGCCTGCGCAGGAGCAGGATGCTGTCCAGAAAGCTGTCCTGGGGATCTCTGGGGTAAGAGCATCGTCCTGCAGGCTCAGGATGAGTGATGGTCCTGTCGTGCCCCAATGTTACTGATGGAACTCTGTGATCATGCCGTGAGCCCTGTGAGGGCAGCACCGGGTACTGGGCACCACTGTCCATCCCGGGTGTGCTGGAGCAGCCCCAGCAGCTCTGCACAGGACACGGGTGCCACAGGAATCTTCCAGTCCCGGTAGGTTGGTCAGTGCCGGAGCATCCTCCTGGACAATTTCACCGGCCCCAGGCCAGCCCTTGCCAACAACATGGAGCCCAAAGGGGACAGCCCAGGGCGGTTCGGAGGAACGTGGTTGCTGCCAGTGACCAAGGGCTCCAGCTTCGTCCCCGCAGCTCCCAGGCAGCCCCGGGAGCTCCTCGGGACGGGGCGCAGCCCTCTGAGGGCTGCTGCGGGGAAGCCACGGCCAAAACTGGCTGCGAGCGGATTTGCAGGGAATGATCTTGTGGGAAGCGAATGGATCAAACCCCAACAGCTCACGATC
>NW_021939076.1:43354-48541 GCF_001715985.3 Manacus vitellinus | reverse complement strand
TCATCGCAGAAGCTCCTTTGGACTGAGGTTGTCTTCTTTACAAATGATAATTATTATAATTATTTAATAGTATGGTGGCATCCAGAGGCCATGGATAATTAGTGGGTCTATTCCCATCCGTGCTAACAACACTACTCTAGTCCTAACCAGTGCCGTTGGCAGAGCCTGCCTCCCGTGTTTGTGGGGATGATCTGTGTGGTCCAGGCTGTTTGATGGGGGGGAAACTGAGGCACAGGGAGACAGGAGGACACTTGGTAATTCCCAGATTCCCCTGGTAACCACAGTTGTCCAAAGCACATGGAGATAAAGGGGAGCAGGCTGCCTGATGGCATTGGGAATGCACTTAAAGGCAGGAATTTGTATTCTGGAAGGATGTTCCCTGTGCTGGGAGCTGCAGCTGCAGAGGCCGCAATGCTGGCTGCTGGCACCATGGCTGGTGGGCACCAGTGAGACAGGGGCTATCCCAGGGGGACCCTGCTGAGCCCCCTAAGCCCAGATCAGTGTGTGCAGGGGTGGCCGGGGTGGTGTGGGAACAGCTGGGTGGTGAAGCCTTTCCAGCTTTTTCCATAATTGTGCTCTGGGGAAAGCTTGTGGCTTTCTGATGCCATTTCTGGCATGAGAGGAAGCCCCTGGAGTCCTGGTCTGACAGGGCCCCCCGGCCTGGCTGGCTGCTCTGCACGCTGAGAAGGGTGGGCTCCAGATGGGTGCCCAAGCCCCTTCTGGAAAGGTGAGACACCCTCCCTGGAGAGCACGGGGCTGTGGGGTCTGCTGATGAGCTGTGTCTCGCTTCCCTGGTCCTGTCATTTGCTCAGGATCATCCTGGGCCAGAGGTGCTGGCAGAGCCCTGGGCTTTGGTCGTGCTCTCTGCGCTGGATTGAGCTCTCTGGGCTGGATCTCATCTCTGTGACAAACATCTTCCCAGATCCCTGTAGACACACAGAGCGTTTCCGAGGCTCAGAGGAGCATGGTGTTGCTCACACCACATTTGCTGGGTGTTCTTCCTCCCAGGATGGTCTCTCCTGCAGCCCCAAGGAGTGGCACTGAACTGCAGTGCTGGCAGCAGCTCCAGGGATGTTCTCTTGCTCCTCCATGGAGGTGGCTGAGGGAAGCCCTGGGATATGGAACAAACTCCTCCTGAGGTGCTCCTGCTCCACATGGGCTGTCTGCCCCGCTCTGCCCGTGCTCCCCCAGGCAGGTCACTCTACCTCTTCATGTCTCATTAAAACAGTGATACCGATGCTCCTCTGCTTGGCAGAGAGGTGGGAACGCCAGCAGGTAGTGGAGGGAACAGAGACGCCACTGCCATGACAGCCATATTAGCATCCACAGGAGACAGAGGAATAATTTGGCTTCTGCAGCTTCTGAAGGCTCACGTAGAGGCTTTGTACTCCCCTCTTCCTGACCGTGTGCATCCTCCATCTGCAGCACCAGCACATCTGCAGGTGGAGGGGAGCAATGGAAGCAGAGCTGGTGACCTCTGTGTGCCAGGAGGCTGTCACTGCTCCTTCCCAACCAATGGGGCCTCTTCTGTGGGCATGAGCCATGGTGTGTGTGGCCAGGGCACCCGGGAGCCTCCGTGGCCTCAGACAGGAGCCTGCAGGGTGCTCGTGGGTGCTGCCCTGTGGGAAGATGAGTGGCGGAGACCCCCTGCCCTGGCTGGGCTCCAGAGCCTCCTCCTGGGCCCCGTGGCTGGGAGAGTGACTAATGTTCCCGCAGAGCACTTCAGCCATGACCTACATAGGGATGAGTGCGGATCCCTCGGCTCAGGCGAGCTGCCACTCGTGCCAGGACCCGTGTGCCAGTGCCACTTCTGGAACCCCTGGGCAATGCTCTGGGGGTGCTGGGGGGCTGTAGGGCACAGGCACCCTGGGCACAGGCACCCTGGGCACGGCCACAGTGACAGGGACGGTGCCTGTGCCTTCGGTCAGGCCAGCCCAGCCCAGGGGTCCTGGGGGAGCCCCAGTGGTGTTTGAGCAGTGCCCTGAGTGCTGCCTGGAGGGAGGGATCAGGTGCTGTGAGGACCACTGGGGACATGAGGAGCTGGGCTTGGGGACATGACCAGAGCTGGACCCGCAGAGCACTGGGATTGTGGCTGAAGAAGGGACATTTCCTCACTGGGGACCACAAGGGCTGAGTGCTGAGGAGGGAGAAGAGCTGCTCGAGCGGAAGCGCTCCATTGGCACAAGTACAGTCGGATATAAACGGGCCATGATTAAGTGCCTGCAGGAAATGAGAAGGTCTGTGAGGCTCTGAGCAGCTGGGTTCTGGAAGAGCCTCCAAGAGAACCGTGAGGGCAGGGCATGAGCTGCCTTCGTGGTGGAGCTTCCTCAGCGAGGAACTGGATTTTGGGTGTGCAAGTTGCCTGAGGAGCTGCTCTGAGTCCTCCTTCCTCGAGTCCCAGAGATGCTCTGATCTGAGTACAAACGCCTCGAGTCCTCCCAGAGCCAAGGCAGGATTAGACTCTGCTGTGGAGCGATGTGTCACGAGCCTGGCTTCTGCCCCTCCAGTGCCTCATCCTCCAGTGCTGACCCTCTCCATTGCCAACAGCACCTCTCTCTTCTCTGGAGATCAGAAAAATCAGAAGTGTTGCCCCACAGAAGCTGTTACCTCATGAGTGGAGCCGGGTCATTTGCTGCTCTCCTCTGCAGTTCCAGGAGAATCTGACTTCCTCCCTCATAAATCTCATCTCCCGTCCTCTTGCATCCTGAGAAGATTTATGTGTCTGTTCCGGTTTTCCCTCTGCCACAGGCATTACTAGGAGGACGAGGAGGAGGATGGGTAGGGAAAGGGCCAAAGCTGGCAGATAACTTTCTGTACAGAGCAGTGTGAAGCAGGGCTCTGTCCTCTGAGGGCAGCCCTGCACCATGCGAGATGAGTCCCACGATGCAAATCCAGCAGGTCTGGTGCCTCTCACTCACAAAATTCACCATCAGTCAGTGCTGGCCAGAGGAACCCCGTGCTGGGGCTCTCCCAGGGGAGATTCCCAAGCCCTTTCCAGGCTGGTGGGCAGGTGATGCAGGATGAGGTGCAGCATCCCACCATCTGACATGGCACAGCGTGTTCTTGGCAAAGGGCTCTGGGCTGGGGAGGGGCTGGGCTGGCACATGATTCGGAGCCCTGGTGCTGCTCACTAGGAGGGTACTCGATCTTTGTGGGCGCTGGTCAGTGGTGTCCATGGGAAGAGGTTCCCAACACTTCCTCAGCTCCTGGGCTCGCTCAGCGGAGCAGACATCCTTCCCAGCTGTGCTGAGCACCCAGTGCAACCACTGCTGCAGGACTCATGTCCTCTGTTGCATTACAGGAGAATCACCTGGTTTTACCTGTACACCATCAATGTGACCTGCTGTCCCACCTTATCCATGAGCCTGGAATTGCCACAGGAACCGGAGGAGAAAAACCACTCAGATCTAAAAAATTGCTGAGATGGAGGATCCTCCCTTTCCAAGCTGCTCCTGCACCAGCTGGCCTCACTTTTTAAGGAAGTTGCTCCTCCAGCTCGTCAACCCGTGTTTCCAGCTGCCATGAGCACAGCCTGGAACTGCTGCCCAGAGCCCCATCCTACGCAGCCTCGGCCCCACGCCTATCACCTGCCTCTGTGTTGGCCTTTTTTCTTCCTTGCACTTCATTTTCTCCCGTTTCCTCAGTTTCCCTCTGTGGTCAGGGCCAAACAGTGCCCTGGGCCGCTGCCCCTCTGTGGCAGTGGGGCAGAGTCCAGCTATGGGTGATGGTTGTGGGATGGTTACAAGTGGAGATGTGCTGGTTAGCTGGTTTTAATCCATTTAATGTGTGTCACATTGCTTTGGGATTATCCTGCTTTCTTCATCGAAATGTCAAATGCCTCACAGAAATCCGAGTCTGCTCCGCCGAGGCTTTTACCTCCACTGACCAAACTTGGAAGCTCATCAAGCCCAGCAGCAAATGGGTTTGATGAGCCGTGCTCTCCGCAGCCCCGCACTGAGTGGCGTGGCTGGCGCACGCTGCCGTCCTTCAGAGGGGATCAGTCAAGCCCTGAGCCCATTCCCTGGCCAGTGCCAGCCCACCCACATTCCCTGGACCCCCATGCCAGGGCTCTGCTTCTCCCCATCCCTTGCACTGGGCTCTCCAGGGTCGCTCTCCACTGACCACCCCAGGGGGTGCCCAGCACCCCCTGTCCCACAGACACAGAGCCCAGCGGGGCACACTGGAGCGGAGCACTGGGGCTCTGGCTTTGGTCTCGGGGGCTCTCACAGGTCTCTTCTGGAGACCACAGCCTTGGGGTCCTCTTGGACTGGACCGTGGAAGGAGCTGTGGTGGGCTTTGGACCTTGGAGGGGCTCCGGTGGACCCCAGGATTGGGGCGTTGAGCACCATTTCCCCGTATATGAAGCTTGACGAGGAGCTGGGAAGCACCAGTGCAGCTGGGTGCTGGGTGCATCCAAGGTGTCCTGGGGCCCATCAGCACAGGGGGTTCCTCGGATTCAGCGACAGTCTGGGGGGGTCCCATTAGAGAGGGCAGAGCCAGGTTACAGGGGGCTCGTTATCCACGCAGACACCGGTGGCTGCAAACAGTGCCCGAGCACAGCACTAAATCCAACCACAGCACAGAGCAAACGCAGGGACGTGTGGGAGGGTCCTGGCGTGGGTGGTTGACATCCTCGGAGCTGTTCCCAAATGGAGTTGCTCCATGTATAATTTATAGGCTTCCCTTTGTCCTTGTGCCTTGTCTCTGATCTCCCAGCAGTTTGGGAGGCCGAGGGGGCTCCGGGAGGCCTCGCTGACTGACAGTGCCGCGTTTGCTGCGTCGGCGGGGGACCAGCCTCGTCCCACGCTGCGTCAGCCGTGGCTCGGCCAGGTGCCCGCCGCAGGATCACGGGGCTGGTCCAGGTTCGGACCGTGCCAGTGGTGCTCCTGCCCTGTGCTCGGCCCTTGGAGCCATTCCCAGCACCCTCTGCCCTGTGCTGGTTAGTGCTCCCATTAAGGAACTCTCTGAAGCAGGCTGACCACATGCAGGCTGCCCTCTGGAGTGCTCAGCTCTGGCACAGAAATGTGCCCACTGGGCCCCTCTGCCCTCGGCGTGTTGCCCTCCCTGGCACAGCCACAGCCGAGGATGCTGCCAGGGACCTGGGCGTGGGACACCTGGCCCAGGGCATGGGCCCCCTCTATGGCACAAGGGGGAGAGGTGACCCTGCAGGCAGGGCCTCAGGGGGTG
>NW_021939076.1:35135-40041 GCF_001715985.3 Manacus vitellinus | reverse complement strand
GGGGGCCCTGCTGCGCCTCGCCAGCCCCCATCCCACCAGTGCCGGGCTGGCACAGCTCTGCTGCTGCTGCTGCACCGGAGAAGACACCAGCTGTGCTCAGCACCTGCAGCCGGCTCCACGCTGCTGAGCCCGGGCATGGCCGGGCAGGACCCGAGGGACACAGGGAGCTGCTGCCCCCAGTCCCACAGGGCCCCAGCATGGGGACACAAACAGCAGGGTGGGCACCAGAGCCCCCCCAGCATGGGCAGCCCTGCCTCGCTGCTGAGCAACCGGAGACACTGCACCATGTTCAGGACCTACTGCAGCTGGTGGTGGTGGCCAAGGGACCGGTGGGACCACCAGCGAGGGACGAGGACGCCCAGACAACTCAGGGAGAGGGCCCCTGGCGGCCCGGGGAGCAGGGAGACCTGCATTCCCAGCTGCAGTCCCTGGAAGGGGTGCTGGAGACCAGCCAACAAACCATCAGGGTGCTGCTGGACGTCATCCAGGACCTGGAGAAGAAGGAGGCGCAGCGGGACGGGTGAGCAGGCGGGGATGGAGCGAGGGGCCAGGGAGACAGTGTCCCTTGGGGGCTGGGGATGGAGAACAGGGGACGTTGCCAGATTTGGGTGCTGCTGCCTCCTGGACATGTTTCCCTCTGAGAAGCTGAGAGCTGCTGTCCACGCACACACGGCCCCGTGTCTCAGTGCGAGGTTTCGCCCTCCCCAGCGTGTTCTGCTCACGCCTGCGGGGCCCTCCCCGTGCCCAAGGATGGGTGCAGGGGGTGCAGGCCTGGGGGACGAGGGGATGCTGGACCCCTGCCCAGATCTGGTGCAGCTGACTTGCCCATTGGTCACTGGGAACAGGGATCTGGGATGTCACATCCCAACGGCTGGCTCAGCGGGGGACCATGTCCTTGCCATGCCACACGTGCAGCCACCCTGAGCTCTCACCTACTTCCAGCCCCTCCATGGAGGTACCTTCAGCACAAATCCAGTGGCTGGTGCCCTCATGATGGGTGTGTCTGTGTCCAGGGGAGGTGCCCAGCACCCCCATCTGGCCTGCCCAGGATCTGCTCTCTTGGGCAAGGTCTCCCCCCAGGCCAGCATTTCTTGGCCTCCCGGGCAGATTTGCCAAATGGCTCAAGGTGGTCAGTCCATGATGGTCCCCAGCTGAGACCCTCCAAACTCATCTCACACAAGGGCAACCAACCTCCCAGGAGGTGCCAGTCCCAGCACCCTCCTGTAAAACCTCTGGGGCTTGTTCCTGATGCCCAAGATTGTCAGCTCCCACCGGGGCAGCACAGAGATCCGTTTGTTCAATCAGATTAAGCCAGTGTTGGGTGTGAGTGAAGTGCAGGGAATGCCATCTCCGTGCCACCCCTGGAGCACTGCCAGTGGGGAGGGACCCCTGGGGGTCTCAGTCTGGCACCCACTGAGGCAGGTGCAGCCAGGACAGCTTAATTAAGGCCTTGGCTCCATATACTGTTACAGTGAAGTGAGCAAACAAGGTACCCAGAGACACATGGAACGGGACAGGAAATCACATAAAACATTATCGTGGTGTCCTTATGCTGTGGAACAGCATGGCCTCATTTGCTACGGGTCAGATCCCAGGTGCCTACTGTGCACTACAGTGGGGCCACCAGCCCTGACACGTCCTGGCCAAGTCCAGGCACCAGCTGCTGGCAACATCCTGCACCAAACACCATCCCAGAGTGAACTGTCCTGGCAAAGGTGCCCGTGGGCACACACACACATACATACCATATATATTTAAACACTGAACACCATCCCAGGGTGAGCTCTCCCAACAGAGAGGTGCTGTTGTAAGCGTCGGAGCCGCAGGCACACACACACATACGTACCATATATATATATAAAAGGTCTCATGATCTAATTTGGGTGCTGATAGAATAATCCCCATTGCAATGTATAATTTGGTGCATTAACAGACCCAGTTTCTGAGGGCTGAGAACAACCGTGGTCAAGGTCAAGTAACAGGAGGAAGATTTCAATGGGAAAATGTGACATCTATGTGGGACATGAGGGTGTTCTCTCAGCTGTCCCCCCTTCCACAGCCCTGAGGGAGCAATGGAGACACAGAGGTGGGGTCCCAAGAGGACTAACAACATTTCACAGGGGCTGTTTCTTACAGCTCTGAGAGCAGAGCGAGCCAGGGACCAGCAGGAAGCACCCACCAGCTGTGCTGGGGTGCAGGGGGTCCCTGGCACAGCCCCTGGGATTAGGGTGCCTCGGGGATGGGGTCTGGCACCAGCAGCAGAGACATGGAGGGTGCAGACTCCTTCTGTGGAGCAGCAGGAGGATGTGGCAGCATGAGCTGAGCTTGGGCACGCATCAGCTTAATCCGAGTCCTGTGCACCTTCCCGGAGGGGGAGGAGGATGCTCTGGTACAAAAGCATCAAGAAGAGATAAATTCCAAGTCTAGTGTAGGCTGGAGATGAGTCTGGAGCATCTCCTGTGCCCATCTGCCAGGGCACTGCCGTGTGCCTGTGCTCCAGCACAGACATAGCGCTCCCCCCGTGGCACTGTGTGCGGGAAGGGTTTGGGACTGCTGCTGGGCCCAGCTCTGTGAAGCTGAGAGGAACCGTGCTTGGCCTGGCATTAAACGGGATCATGTGGGAGGAGAGGGACTGGGATCCAGGGAGGAGAGTCCTGGCTCCTGGGGTAGGAGCTCAGAGGCAGATGAGGGGCTGGGGGCAGCGGGGGGCACGGGCAGACCCAGGCTGGGTCTCTGGGCTCATGGCACATCTCTGTCACAGGCGACACTCGTACCGGACCGGGCAGGACATCGCCAACTGCGGGACCTGCCGGGACTGTGCCTGTATCATCTACAGGTGAGGGCAGCCCTGGCTCCACGTGCTCCTGGGGGTCCTGCTCCCCTGCACCCCCTGACTCCTCTGTGAGGCGAGAGAGGGGGGTCTGTGAGCCTGCACCCCCTGTCCCGGTGTTGGGGGGCACCATGTACGGAGCACCCTTGGGTGTCTTGGTTGTCACTCGGTCTGGATCTGTCCCTTTATCCCTGTGGGGAGCAGCTCCCGCTCCCAGGAGCAGCAAGGGTGATCTCCATGGAGGAGCAGCAGCTGGAAGGAGACTGCTCTGGCAGGATGGCAGAGCATTTATCTCCTGTAATGGCAATCTATTGGGGAAGCCTCACCAGCGGCTGGTGCGTGGGCTCACTCGAGTCCAGGCTGCATCCCGTTGTCTCTGTGCCAGCTCCACACAGATGCTGCAGATGGATTCCTGCCCCTCGCTGCTGTTTGGGAACACAGGGTCTTTGTCTCTGCTTCCCAGTGCTGGCTTTGGATCGGGGTGTGGAATCCCCATCCTCTGCTGCCCTCTCTCCTCAGAGCCCATTTGGTCTGTGGGGAAAGGCATCTCATGCCCTCCCTGCTCTCTCAGTCCCCATTCCCAGAGGAACTGGGAATTTGCCCAAGCCTTCTGCCCTTCCAGGCACCCCTTTGTGTCCTTCTGGCTGTCCCCTCTGCAGTGTGGGTGGATGGCCAGGTGTGTTCTCATTTTGCTGTTAATTAGGCTGACTCTGGGCGCTGGGATGGGTGGGATGTGGTGCACAGAGCTGCTCCCAAGCCCTGCTCTGTGGTGCACGAGTGTGCCACAGCCCTGCTGTGCTTTGTGAGCACTGTGCCCCTTCCCTGGTGCACCCCAGGGCTGGGGGTGCCTCTCTCCAGCCCCCTCGTGCCCCTGTGCACAGTGGTGCTGCCTCAGCGTTCTTGCTCTCCACACTCTTCCCGCACTCCCCTGCTGTAGCTCATGGGGGACTTCAGCACTAATTGGGCCTGACGAACCTGTCTCCACGTGGCATGGCAGTGCCACAGATGTCACATAGGGGGGAGGTGGATCCCTGGAATGGCCAGGCTCTCGCTGGGGACTCACCGTGGGCTTTGCTGCTGCCCGCGGGATGAGGAGAGGCTCTGGTGGGACATGGGGGGGGGAGTAGGGGGAGCACCTCTGGCACCAGACCCCAGGGATGGCCCGTGGTGGGGTCAGATCTGCCTGCCCCTGTCCCACCTCAGGGCAATGCACCAGCCGAGCACCCCCCCAGCGGTGCTGACCCTTTCCTGTGTCAGTGCTGGGGAGTCAAGGTCCCTCCCTGTGCTGCCCCCTGCTCTGGGGCCACCGGTGCCCCTTGCCATTTTTTCCTGGAAATGGCTGAGGACCCTCCGTGTCCTCGCAAGGGGAGGTGACAGGAGGTGATGGGAGGTGTTAGAGTGCCAGGGGGGCTCCTGGGGCGCTCCCCGTGTGCTCTGCCACGTGTGTTCCCAGCACACGCCGCAGCACCTCGTTGATCCGATGGGACATGGCTGGTGTGAGGAGACTGACATGTTTTCCCTGTGAGGGAACATCGTGGCACGTGGCTGCCAGCAGCCAGCCCGCACCACAGGGTGCTGCAGGGACACCGGGGGCTCTGGGGACACTGGGGGCTGGGGGGACATGGAGGGCTGTGGGGACAGCAGGGGCTGCAGAGACAGAGAAGGCTGGAGGGATATCAAGGCCTGCAGGAACACTGGGAGCTGTGGTGATACCAGGGGCTGTGAGGACAGCCAGGGCTGGGGGGCACAGCCAGGGCTGGGGGGACACTGAGGGCTCCAGCACCGCAAGGAGACCTGAGGGCTGTGGTGGGGGGCACAGGCCCCCTCACCACCCAGACCTGGGGCACCCTAATTCCTGGCACGACAGCCGTGTGACAAGCAGCAGCAGAGCCCTTGCATGCTCATGCCACCTCCTGATGCCGAAGCTGCCCTGGGCCCTGGCCCCAGGGACATGCAGCCCCTCTCCAGGGGACTCATTGCTAACGGGGGTCCCACAGACCCCAGGCTCGCCCCCCCCATCAGCACCAGGCTGGATACCGAGGACGGAGGAGCAGGATGGTGGCAGGTGGGCAGCTG
>NW_021939076.1:32833-34302 GCF_001715985.3 Manacus vitellinus | reverse complement strand
CGTCACCGGCGCCGAAGCTGCCGGTGAAGTTGGACGTGAAGAAATCGCGGCGCAAATGCTTCTGGTTCCTGTGACCGCGGTGCCCGGCGAGCCTGGAGCGCGGGGGCACCGTCCCAGCACTGACCCCCTGCCCACCTCTCCTCCCTCCCTCCTACGGTAGGGTTTGGGTAGCACCAGCTTTTCTATTTTTAACCATTCCGTTCGAGGCGGGAGCCCGGGTGTGGAGGGGAGCTGTGGCTGTATTTAAGGAGAATTCAATAAATTCCACAGAGACGCTATTTTTGTTACATCCTCTCCTGCCTGTGCTCTTCTGTTCTGGAGGAGGAGGAGGATGAGGAGGGGGCAGCAGCCATTCCCCCGGACTCCCCTCTACTTGAGGCTCCCCCAGGGCCCCTGGCAGTCCCCACGCCTCCAAGCCTGCCCCAGCTCAAACCAGAGCCTGTCCCTGCACCCTACAGAGGGGCCTGCTGGCCCACCCCCATTGCTGCCTGCAGGTTAACCAGGAGCACTGAGGATTTCCACTGGTCAGAGGCGGTGGAAAACAGTCTCTGTGGGACCCCACCCTGGAGAGGAGGATTTTGTCTCCAAAATCCCTGTGTGGAAGGGTGGGCTGGGCAGGGGTCCCATGGGTAGGGAAGAGGTGCTGATGACAGGGAAACAGGAATGAGCAGCTCAAATATTCCAGCCTCTCTGGGGCTGCCACGAGAGGGGAAACTCGGTGTTGGTTTAACAAGGGGCAGGGAGCAGCAGTGGGTGTCTGACATATCCCAAAAATGCAGCAGTCAGTGCTCCCCATGCTGTGCTGATTCCTGACACTGTGGAGCCACTGGTGAGAGCTCCTCAAAGCCCAGGGCACCTGGGTGCCCACCTCAGCATCTGGGAGCCTGCCAGGGCCTGCCACCTCAGTGTAGCAGGAGCAGTCATGGCTTTCCCAGGGGGCCACTGCCCTTGGGGAAGGGGACATCTCCTGATCTCCTCCAAAAGTACCGGGCACCCCTGGCCATGGCAAGCAGCTGCTGCAGCCACAGAGGGGAGTGGAGGGTGGGCAGGTTTGGCCACCACTCTCCAGTTGGTGCCCACACCGCAGCACCCCAAAGCAGGAGATGCACACGTGCAGGAGATGGCCCGGTGTCAAACCCCATCCCTGGTGCTGGGGACCCCCTTTGTACTCAAGGGGCTGCAGCCAGGACAGTGACCCTGAGGTGCAACTCCCTTCTTGCCCAGCAGCAACTGGATGGACAGGTGCTGTCCTGGTGTGGGCACATGCATCTCCAGTCCCCTTGGCCCTTCCCAGCCACTGGAGCTGCTTGGGCTGACGGTCTGGGATCCCTGACTGAGGGCAGGGGCTGTGGCAGCGGCACAGGAACCATGGATGGTGCTGGGAGAGCTGCCAGACGGCACTTGAGGAGCCCCGAGTGAGCGGCAGGAGCACGGCACAGCCCAAGGACCCGTCCCTGCAGCCCCCCATC
>NW_021939076.1:16638-32636 GCF_001715985.3 Manacus vitellinus | reverse complement strand
GCCCCCCCATCACCCCTCACCCCATCACTGCTTGGCACAGCCCCCATGGTGCCTTTGGCTCTGGCTGCCCCAGGCCTTGAGTCACACAGCCTGGGAACGAGGGCGAAAAGCAGGGTGGAAGCCAGTGTGACCCTGTGTGTCCCTCCTGCCCGAGTCACGGCTGCATCACACCCCGGTGCCGAGATCCGGGCACGGCACAGCTGAGATCCGGGCACAGCCCCGGTGGCAGAGCTGCTGCTCTGGATGCCCACACCTCCCCCGGCACGGCACGGAGCGTGGCACGGCACAGCATGGCAAATCCCTTCTCTGGGCTCCCAAAACACAGGCTCTGCACACCCAGTGACCCAACACAGAGCCTGGGTCTGTCACCACGTCTCCATCGGAGCTCCTGAGCCCCCACTGGCCCCAGCTCTGTCCCCTCCCTCCCATCACTCCCAGTGCAGCTGCTCCATGTGCTCTGACCTGCTTCCCCTCCCATGTGTCCTGGCACGTTCCTCACACATGTTCTTGGAATGTAAACTGTGATGGTTCACCAGGTCCATTACTTGTTTTCCAGGGAATGCAGCCCAAACCCCTCATTGCTTCCAAAATGGGCTTCCTGCACCTCTGACCCCTGACCACTCTTCCCAATGCCCCTGCTGCTCCAGCCCTGCTTCCATCACAGCTCTGGCTTCCTCCTTTATCCCGCTGTGGTACACCCCCATACATCCAGCCCCAGCCCAACACACCCTGCTGCAGCCCTGCTCCCCTGCATTCCACTGGGCACATCCCTGGCATCCAGCCCCATCCCACTGGGTACCACTGGCAGAGCCAGCAAGGAGCAGTGCCGCTCACCTGCACCAGATCCCCAAACCAGCAACACCTCATTCCTCTCCCACACGGCCCAAAGGGAAGTGGTGTGGCCACGGCGCAGTGGGACTCACCCTCAGTGGGTTCTCCCGGTCCAGGACGATCACCCTGCGAGTGACTGTGTGCAGCAGCCGCTCCAGGATCACCTGGATGTGCTTCTTCACCCACACCTGCAAGGTAAGAGGTGTCAGGGCCATGCCAGGGCACATCCCACCTGCAGGGCACATCCCAGCTGTGGGGCACATCCCAGCTGTGGGGCACAGCACAGCTGTGGGACACATCCCAGCTGCAGGGCACATCCCAGCTGCGGGGCACAGATGGCACAGCACAGCTCATTTGATCCCCATGCAAAGGCTGGTGGCATCAGGGTGGCAAGATGGGAACGGGGCCTGATCCGGGGTCGGAGTCAGAGCACAGCAATGTGCTCTGGTGTAAACACAGAACTCAGGATCTCTGTGCAGCTCAGCCCCATACACCTCCTGGCAAAGTGGCCACCTGGCTGGGGACAATGGGAACAGCTGGGGACAGCTGGGAGTCACAGGGATGGCCACATTGGCACTGAGCAGGCAAAGGTGGGTTCAGCTCACATGGGGTTGAAGTGAGTGCAGAATCCTCCCCTGAGAGAGTCCCACTACCCTCTTCATAAAGGCTATTTTAGATTTGAAAGTTAAGCCCAAAACGAGACATTTCACCACAATTTCTGAGCTTTCCCTCCCACTCCTTGGCTTCCCAGTGCCGTGGGGGTCAAACAGCCACCACGCCCTCCCAGGACACGGTGCAAATGTTCACCTCGGTTCCCACAACACCAGTCACTGCGCTTCAGGTGTGAGATCTGTGTCATCTCCCAGGGGTCCCTGAAAGGGACTCCAGAGCAGAGAGCAGCCGGGAAGGACAGGATCAGAGGAAGGGTCCTGCCAGCACTGAGCCCTGCACGTTCCCAAAGTGCTGGGAATGGCACTGCCAGAAGTAGCCACACGATGTCCCGTCACCCGACCCGGCTGTAGGAGGGCTGGGCTGGCAGGCAGGGACAATGATGGGCTCACCAGGGGCAGGGACACGGCCGATGTGGCTGCAGGAAGGCAGGGATGGACGGCAGCCCCAGGAAGCACAGGGAGAGGAGGACAGCTGCCAAAATCTGGGCATGCAGAGACATTCCCCACCCGGGGGGACTCAGGTGACCACGCAGGGTTTGTCACCACAGCCAGATGCAGACAAGCCCTTCCCAAAGGCTCAGGGTCACCTGGACCCTTCCTGCCATCCACCACATGCTGAGGCTGCTGGAGGGACACTCACCAGCTCCACGTCCCCGCGGTCCTTGTCCCGTGCTCGCAGCTCCTCCGCGCTCTGCAATCACAGCGCCCCAGGAGCTGGACTGAGACCCTGCAGGGACGGCCCCGGCCCCCCCAGCCCACCCTGGATGGGCCACATTTGGGTGGGCAGGCACCCACATCTTCTTCCTCCCTGCCCTCACCTCCTCCCTGGCCTCACCTTCCCCCCTGCCCTTGCCTTTCTCCCAGCTCTGCAGAGCCAGCAATGTCCCCCCATCCTCAGGTCAGTGCAGTCCCTGAGCTTGGCAGCCCCTTCCTGACTCATGGGAATGGAGGGGAACCCACTAGAGACTCGCTGAGGTGGAAACCAGCAGGTTTTTGCCCCATCCTGGGCAGGTTCCTGCTGGGACAGCAGCACCCACAGTCCCCTGTATGACTACGGTCAGCTCCGACTATATTGTGGCCAGGAATTTGTGCTTAACCCCACTCAGAGGGATTTGGTCAGGTCACTGGCCAGACAATTCCTGAGTTACCTTCTGGGCCTGGTACAGCACCTCCAGGATGCTGCTGAGCAGCTCGATGCAGGCGTCCTCCTCCTCACCTGCCTGGATCAGCTCCTGCAGGATGGGCAGGGCCGCCTGCAGCACCAGTTCCCGGCACTCTGAGGGGGAGAGGGGGGCACAAAGATGAGGCAATTGCCCCCCCTCTGTGGAGACACCACAGGCATGGGCCAGAGGAGGTGTCCCTCTGCAGGGAATTGTCCCCATTCTGTGCCACAGCCCGCAGGTGAGCTCAGCAAGGGCTGTGTCACCAGGACCCCTCATGCCCCCTCTCACCGTGGGACTGGAAGACTCTGCTGCTGGCGATGTGGGTCAGGGACTGCAACTTCTGCTTCAGCAGGCGCTGGGGTGGCAGGTTCCCCACAAAGTCCCGCAGCACAGCCCTGCCGTTGGGACAGGGGTTAACCCCGGACCCCCAGGCTCTGCTCAGGATGGGGCTGCTGGGCGGGGGGAGCCCCTCGATGGGGCACAGCCATGTGGGGCAGGATGGTCCCAGAGGGCAGCCACAGACAGTGCAGGCACCCAGCATACAAACCCCACCTTAATTCCCAAAACACACCCAGCTGGGGCTCAGCCCCTGCCCCAGCACAGGCAGCTGCTAAAACTGAGCAAACCCCTCCCATTACTGCACTGGGAAGGGCATCAGGAGACCCAGACCCCTCCACTTGCCCTCATTCAGCTCTGGGTCGGACACAGGGACAGAGGGGGCTGTGGCAGGTGCTGAGCATGACACAAGGGTGGGAACGGGGTGGGACAGGACAGGGACAGGGACCCTACCCCAGTGCAGAAGAGTCAAAGATCCCAAACACGTCCTCGAGAATGGAGGGCAGGTACTTGAGGGCTGCTCCCTGCAAAGAGACCGGAGAGCTGCCGGCACTGACCCAGCACCGAGAGGCGACACGGGCAGGGCACCCACGGCCCCCCTTCCCAGCCATCGCACGTGAGGGGGGCTGTGGCCACAGGGGTTCAGGCAGGGATGGAACAAAACGGTCTTAAAGTCCCTTCCAACCCAAACCATTCCCTGATTCTGTGATTCTACAAGATCGGAGTATCGATCCGTGTTCAGATGGGAGAGGGGATAAGGAGCCCCTCTGCTCCATGGGGATGACTGTCCTGTTGGCCTTCAAGCGCCTTTTTTTCCAGTTAGATCAGTTTATATGGGAATATCCAAGAATGTCATGACATAGTTAGGCATAGGAGCTGTCCCAGGGCTACCACACGTCCCCATCTGCAGATGGGGTCCCCACCCTGCAGAGCCTCTCTCCAGCTGGGAGACCACGGGTGGAGAGTGTGGTCCCACTGCCACTGTCACAGCACCCCTGACCCATCGCCCAGACCAGCTCTGCTCCCTTCAGCACCATGTGCCAGCCTCATCCTGGCTGCAGGGAACAGGGCCAGACCAGCTCCGGGATGGGGATAAACCCCAGGAGTCCTCCCCAGACCCCCTTCCCAGCCAGTGTCACCCTGACATGGGCACAGCCAGTGTCACCCTGATGTGGGCACAGCCAGTGTCACCCAGCATGGGCACAGACAGCACCTGGCCCGGGCACCCTCCATCCCACCACACAGCAGAGCTGAGCCTTCCCAGCACCTCCCAACACTGTACCTGGGAGAGCAGAGTGGGACCCTCCAGTGGGGACTCCATCAGCTGGTTCAGGGCAAGGAAGAAGCGCTGTAAGGAGCGCTGGAACTGGGCCGTCTCCTTCCCCCCGTAGAGCCTGCAATGGCCAGATCACTGTGCTGTCACTGCACTGCCACCCTGCTGCCTTCCCCAGCACCACCTGCCTCTGCTCGGGGGTCACCTGCCATCCCAGTTAATTACACTCTTCCATGAACGTTTGCCATGGCTGGATCTAGTAGTGAGCCCTGGCACAGCCACTGTGTTGGCACTGTCACTGCCCCGGCACAGCCACAGGTCCTGGCGACAGGGCGCAGCTGCCACCAGTAACAGCACAGTCCTGGCAGCAGCCACTGCCCTCCAGTACAGAGCCACAGTCCTGGCACAGCCACTGCCCCAGTACAGCCTCAGACCCACTCACATGAGCACTTTATTTTTTTGACAAGCCTAATTTCTGTGATTTCGCACCCCAAATCCCTCTCGGAGAAGGTTGGCACTGTCCCACTTGAGCAGGAGCCTCCTGAGCCCTCCCCCCCGCCCTCCATGACCTGCAGGACCAGAGCAAACCAAATGGGGGGAATTCAGCTGTGGAATGTGCAAAACTGCAGGGAAACTGCCGAGCTACAAAGCAGAGGTGCGATCATAGGAATTAAATCACTGCAACAGGCTGTGTTTGAGGTAATTCCCCCATCACTGACACCAATCACAGTCAGCTACGTGGTAGGAGTAATTATCCAGCCACCAGCTATGTAAGGAAATCCGGGAATTATGGAATAGTTTGGGTTGGAAGGGACCTCAAAACCCATCCAGTCCCACCCCCTGGCATGGGCAGGGACACCTTCCACCAGAGCAGGCTGATCCAAGCCCTGTCCAGTCTGGCCTCAAAATCTGCATGGACTGCAACAAATCCATGTTGACCACGATTCACTCAGGAAGGGTCAGGGAGGTTCCTGGGAAGGGATATCCTGGGTCCTGGGAAGGGATGTCCCGCCCATGAGCTCCCACAGCCCAGGTCACAGTGAGAGCACAGCAGTTGTGATGACCTTTGGAGACCCCAGCAATGTCCCCGTGGGAGAGGTCTGGGGGGATACACAGCAGCTGTGGGGTCCCTGGCTGGGAGCTGGGGCAAGGGGCCAGGTCCCTTCTAGGGCGAGGCGTGGAGCGAGGAGAGGGAGCGAGAGGCCCATTAGGGGGGCTGGCAGAGCCCATGAGGGGGCTGGAGGTGGGCTCTGCTGCAGGAACCAGGGGCTGTGCGAGGCCGGGCGAGGGGACCATGAGCTGCAGGTGGCTGTGGAGGGGTGACACCAGCTCACCCTGCTGACAGCAGAGCAGGGTGAGCCCTGCAGGGACGGCAGGTACTGTGCAGGAAAAGCTTTGCTGCCCTCAGTGGTGGCCCAAAAGCAGAAGCAGCTGGAGGAACCAGCAGGGAGGAAGCAGCAAGTGGGAGACCGTGTCACGACAGCGCCGTCACCCACCCCACTGCCCACAGCTGCCTCCACACGGGTGCTGGGGGGACCTGAGGGGACATGGAGTGTCCCAAGGTGGAGAATGGGGCTTGATCGTCCTCACAGCACCCTGGGCTCCTCGCAGGAGCTGTGGGTGCTGCTCGTCCAGCTCCAGTGGCAGCACACGCAATCCCAGACCCGGCAATCTGCAGCGACTGACTCCAATTACAACCCAGTTCCTGCCGATTACAGACTGTACAAATTGCAGCACGTTCAGAGCACTTAGAGGATCTGAGGACCCCGTGTTATTGCGTGTTGAGATCGCTGAGATAAAGGGAAACCGAATAAAATGGCTAAATGTCCTCAGGGATGTTTCTGTTCCAGGCAAACTCATTCACGGGGCTGTTTGCAAATGCACCACGTAATTAATTTCTTATGCCAGGAGCTCAGTAAGCCAGGAATCTGCTCTGTGTCCTCACACATGAGGGAAAAGCAGGTGTGATGCTGGAGCACCCCAGAGCCCTGGAGCCATGAATGGTGCCCTGGGAAGGGCAGGCAGGGGAGGTGGAGAGGACAGGCAGGGCTCAAGGCAGCTCACACGGCGAGGACAGAGCGAGGCAAAGTGAGGTGTGAGGGTTCCTGGGGTGCCGGAGTCCCGACACAGCTCCTCACTGCCGGTGGGGTTCAGAGCACCAGCGGGGACCCCGACACAGCTCCTCACTGCCAGTGGTGTTCAGAGCTCCATCAGGGACCCCGACACAGCTCCTCACTTCCAGTGGGGTTCAGAGCTCCATCAGGGACCCCGACACAGCTCCTCACTGCCAGTGGGGTTCAGAGCTCCATCAGGGACCCCGACACATCCCGGGCTTGGGGCAGAGGACGCAGAGCCCCTGCTCCCCTGAACACAGCAGCCTGCCAACTGTGGCCCCTGCACGTGGGGTGATCCTGCTGCTCTGGGTGCCAGCCCGTGCCCACCACAGGCGGGGGGCCCTCCCCGTGTGTGGGGGGGCCCCGCACTGCCTGTTGTTCCCTCGGGACACTTCGGCTTTCGGTGTCATGTACGTGGAACGAAAGAGGAACGTCACTGGCTTTTTCTGGTAACACTGATGGTCATGTTCTGTTTTCCTCCTCTCCCACGCCCGCCCGGAGGAGGGCTGTTTGTCCCACCATGCAGACTGGGATGTGAACCCTGTGCCCACGGGCAACAAGTGAAACCAGGTCCTACGAAGACTCTGGAGGTGCCAGGGGAGGGGGGTTTTGACTTTGTCCTCAGCAGGAACAGGGAGCCATTGAGGCTCCCAGCCCCCTGCACTGCTCATCACAGGTGGGTTTGGGTTGGAAAGGGCTTCACAGACCATCCAGTTTTAGCCTCCTTCTATGGGCAGGGACACATCCCACTAACCTTGCCAGTGCAGTGCTGGCTGTTCAGGGGCACAGGCTGCTCGGGACATTTTGCTATCTCCAGCGTGGGAGGATTTCAAGAGCTCATTGGAAACCCCCCAGAGTCACTACAGGGCACACAGGGCATTTGGGATTCCCAGTGAGTGGATTGATCTCTCCTGCCCTGAGAGGGATGGCACTGCCCACCCCCACACCAGACCACCAACACTCCAGCAGCAGCCAGAGGACGGGATGGAGCTGAAAATGGCCAGAATCTTCAGGGAGAGGATTCACAGTGATAGAGGAGCGTGGCTGGGGACCAGCTGACGTGGCAGCATGGCAGCAGTGTGCCAGAAGCGGCGGCTGCCACCCCGGGTGCCACAGCAGCAGCACCAGGTGGGTCGAGGTGCCAGTGCCACAACCCTGGGACTGACAGCACCGGCACCGTTCCTGCAGCACAGAGACCCCCTTCCTTCCCTCCCTCCTGCAGACCCCATGGCCAGGGACCAGGCTCCGGGGGGCACGGCACCGGGAGCACTGGGAGCCATTGCCAGCACTTACTGGGCAAAGAGGCGCCGGGAGCGGACGATGAACTTGAAGATGTACTCCAAGGCCTTGAAGGTGCGCGGGAGGGGCTCACAGGGCTGGCCCTGCCCCGCCTGCTCCACGTACTGAGTCAGCACCGAGAGCAGCTTCCTGCGGGATGGGACGTGTGTGCCAGGGACCGGCAGGTTTCACGCCTTGGCTGAAGCCGGGCTCAGCTCCGACTGTGGCCTCCAGCATCCCAGTGCCATCCCTCCCTGTACCCACTGTCTCAGTCCACCCCTCCCCGTGGCCAGCTGTCCAAGCCCCCGCCACCCACCCCCAATTCCAGCTGTCCCAGCCCATCCCTCCCTGTCCCATGGCCCCCAGGAACGCACTTGTAGGCGAGTGTGGCACTGAAGTGCTGGCAGATATAGGCCTCCAGGACTGTGTTGAAGTGCTGGAACTTCCTGTCAGCCACCAGCCCCACGATGAAAACCTGGGGGCAGCCAGCAGAGGCATAGCTGGGTCTGGGCAGTGGGATGCCTGGAGGCAGCCGGGTGCCAAAGTGGCATCGACCCCTCGTGGGAGCTGCTGGGGCCACCAGAGTCCCCTGCACGCCTGCCCAGCCTGTTAGGATAGACAGACCCCCGAGGTGGAAAGCCCACCATGAGCCCCAAGCCCAGGTGGCCACAGGGATTCTTCATGGCCAGAACTTGCAGCACCACCAACCCCGGGTGTCCCACAACAGCCACCCTGACCCCCACCCTTCCCTGGTCCCCTCACCAGGGTCACTCTTGTCTTGGTGTAGGAGAAATGCCCTCGAATCCTGCTGGGATTGTCCCCTGGAGGGACAATGTTCCCCACAGCCACAGCCCTGCCCCGTGCCAGGTTGGTGGGACACAACCTGAGGCACTGCACAGCTCAGAGCACAGCTGGTCAGCTCGGACCAGTGAGCCCCACTGCTCCAGTCCCACCCCCTGCACTGGTGGGGGCTCAGACC
The DNA here is from genome assembly GCF_001715985.3 of Manacus vitellinus. Classification (NCBI taxonomy): domain Eukaryota; kingdom Metazoa; phylum Chordata; class Aves; order Passeriformes; family Pipridae; genus Manacus; species Manacus vitellinus. The sequence goes on along the minus strand of NW_021939076.1, from coordinate 23,991 downwards.
CACATTCTGCACCGTGGGACTCACCAGAGCATCAAAGACAAGTGTGTCATAGACATCTGTGTCCGAGTGCTCCATCATGATGGAGAACAGGGCATCCAGTGTGTCCTGGAGGAACTGGGGGGGCAAGAGGGCCGTGAGGGCTTGAGCACTGACCCCAGCGTGGCACCGGACCCAGCTCTGGGCGTGGGGAGGCTGCGGGTGCAGGAGCAGGAAAGGAGATGGGGGCAGGTCCTGGCTGTACCTTGATGACCTCCCCTCCATCCACGTTCATCAGCTTCTGGAGGTTCCCGCGGAGCAGGCTGGGCTTGGAGCGCCACTTCAGCAGCCCCAGCAGGTTCACTGGGCAGGAGGAAGGGGGCAGTCACTGACAGACTGACAGACCCCAGTGTTACCAACCCCTGGCTCCCCATCCCACCTTCACTAACAGATCCCAACCTCAGTGACCCCTGGCTCCCTGTCCCACCCTCACTCCCCAGGGCAGCCATAATCCCGCCGGGAGCAGCTGGAACCTCCCAGCCTCCCCCTACAACCACTGCTCAGTGCTGAAAGCTCCCGATGCCAGAGCCACAAAAGCACAAACTCAGCTAAACAGGTCGTGGCCGTGGGAGCCGAAATTGTGCTGCAGGAAGGGAGTGAATGGGGCCGCCTTGGCCCCCAGCCCCCTGCGCTGACCCGCGGGGACCCCGACCCGCAGGCACGTGTCACCGTGTGCTCCGTGCCTCCAGTCCCCACAGCGAGGCCGTTGTGTCAGGCACTTCACCCGGAGTGGGATGGGCCATTCCCATCCTCCAGCCTCGTAGCAGGAAGGACTGGACCCCGGCATTTGCACGGGCCCTTCCCCTGAGCAAGGGGCGTGAGTCTCTGCCAAGGGGAGATGTCTGTGCCAAGGGGGCACAAACACTCTTGGCTGCCCTGACCTGTGCAGAGCAGCCCTGGCCTGGAAACTCCCCCCGGCTAACCCAGAAATGGGGTTTAAGCCATTGAGCCCCAGTTCCCACATCAATTTCAAAGGAAGGTCATGAAGGCTCCAACAGTGATATTCAAGTGGGAATTCTGCTCACTGCTGCTCCTCTCCCCTTGGAAACAGCCTTGGCCATTCTGACTGTGTCCCAACAGTAACTGTGCTCACTGTTCCCACTCTCCCAGTGTTTCTGGTGTCTTCAGCACACTGTGCTGGTGCAACGGGCACTGGAGAGCCAAATGCTGGGAGAAGTATGGTCCAGTGGGTGGGAACACCACCTGGGAGGGGGCACAGCCCTGCCACCCCCACCGCGGGGAGCCAGCACTCACCGTTCTGGGTCAGCTTCGTGGAGCAGACGAGTGTGGAGATTTGGAAGCTGTCCCGGGCTGACACGGTTAAGCCTGACGCGGCCCCGCTCACACGGAAGGAGGAGCCAGAGAGGAGCTTCGACTCCGACAGGTTCCGCTCGGAGGGCAGGGACAGGTACGCGCTGGCATCCTCCAGCTTCCTGCTGTCACCCTGCGAGGCACAGCACATGTCACCCTGGGGAGCACAGCCCGGGAGCTTCCTAATCCAAGGGGGTAATTACAGCTCCTGGGAGTAACTGGCTCCCCAACACTGATTTCAACAGAGCATCCCACAAAGCTGCTCCCTAAGGGGCTCTGCGGGGACCCTGCTCAGCCGGGAGAATTGGCTTGGAGAGATACCAAATCCCAGCCCGTGCCACGCAGGAGGACACGAGAACAGGCAGCAGAGGTGTGGGGGGAGGCTGGTGACACAGAGAAGTCTGAATCTGGGAATGAAACACACCTGAGCACTGCTTTGGGGATGGACACACAGCAGGACACTGACACAGGGTGGGAAACCAGCATGGAGCAGGACACTGACACAGATCAGGACAACGACACAGATCAGGACAACACACAGATCAGGACACCGACACAGATCAGGACAATGACACAGATCAGGGTAATGACACAGATCAGGACAATGACACAGATCAGGGTAATGACACAGATCAGGACAATGACACAGATCAGGACAATGACACAGATCAGGACAGTGACACAGATCAGGACACTGACACAGATCAGGACAATGACACAGATCAGGGTAATGACACAGCTCAGGACAACAACATAGATCAGGACAGTGACACAGATCAGGACACTGACACAGATCAGGACAATGACACAGATCAGGACACTGACACAGCTCAGGACAACAACACAGCTCAGGACAACAACCCGGACCAGGACACCACCCAGGCACCCGGCACAGCAGGTCCCACAGTATCACCATCACCAGTCCAATGTCTCCCACCTGCATGAGCACGCTGGGGCCTTCACAGCCACAAACCAGCCTGTTTCTGAGTCCCCTACTCTAAGTTGAAAATGTAATTGATGTTATGTCCAGAAGGACTCACTGGGGTGACTCTGAGTGACCCTTCCCTGCTCTTTGGCCACCCTGGGACGTGGGGGATGCCCAGAGCTGGCCAGACGTGCAGTGATGGGCTGCAGCTCACACATGGCAGCAGAACATCCATCCTCCCCTGCCTGCTGCCTCGCAGGGTGAAACCCCTCCTGCTGAAGGTCAGATGAAGGTGAAAGAGCTGTTTGCTGTTGGCTTTCCCCCTCCAGCACACCCACAGTGAGCAGTCAACATGCGGGAGCCCAGCGTTCCTTCCAGGGCTGAGCCCGTGCAGGGAAAGCTGGCTGGAGTTCAGACCAGCCGGAGATCAAGAGGTCTGAGCAGCTAAAAGCCCAGCTAAAAGCCTGTCACTCACATTCCTCTGGCAAACAGAGATGAAAAGATGAAATAGCTTCTGACTCCCAGAATCCAGCCCCAGTGTCTTCTGGGAAGAGCTGGAGTCAGCCGGGGAGAGTGTGGAGTGGGGCAGGATGTGGTGGTTCAGGGAGGGCAGCCACAGCCCTCTGAGGGGAACAGGGACCCGGGGGGAAGTGGGGGGGCTTGGTCTCCCAGGAGAGGGGTGTGCAGGGTTTGATCTTGTTGTCACAGCCAGCACTGGCAGGTCCTGAAGGTGCCCAGTGCTCTGCTGCAGAGAGGACAGTCCCTGGAGAGCCAGGGACCAGAGCCAGTGCTGCAGGCCACAGCAGCGTTAAAGAATTTGGGTCTTTTGCCCAAAAAAAGGCTGGGAGGAGGGACACAATAATGATTTCAAATGTGCAGGAGCCTTGGGGAGGAACAGCATGGTCTGTCCCTGTCCCCAGCTGCCACAGCAGGTGGAAGGAGATCAGCTCATCCCAAAGAGATGCAGGACCTGGGAAGGGACATGGCTCTGCCTGGAGAAAACATGGTCACGTTGTCAAAATCAGGGAGGACTCCAGTGCAGTAGCCCAGGGGTGGGGGGGTCAGGTTATCCCCTGGGGACATTGGAGCCCCATGGCTGGGGAGAGACCCCAAAGCAGTGCTGGCATGTGGGGTAAGAGCCCTGAGCTCCCCTGGGCAGCAGGGCCCGGCTTATGCCTCCCACTCCCCTGGACACAGCCGGCCCCAGTCCAGGGAGGGGACACCAGGCGAGGGGGGCAGCGCCTCCTGGGTCCCTTCACATCGGAGCCGACTGCGTTTTTCCCAAATGAACAGTGACTTTCCCTCCCCACACCCTCCCTCTGCTCTCTCGGAGCAAACGAGTGCAGTGCCAGGGCTGGTGAAATCAGGTGAAGCACAGCCACACCACGGGGACGTTTCCTCCCCATCACAAACATTTAAATCACCTTTTCCCAAACGAAACTTGTCATTGCAGGGGAGCAGCACAGGGATTGGAGACACGGCGTGTAGGAAGCCCCCGCCACCAAGGGCAGTGAGGACGAGGAGGGAGGAAGGGAGGGGGGCACTGGAAACCCTCGGGGACTCTGGATGCATGCCACCGTCACGGCGGCGTGGGCAGGGGCAGGGGTGGGGACCCTGGCCCCAGGAGCGCTGCCGTCCTGCAGCCCCCCGTTCCAGGGGCTCTGTGGCCCCCGTACCTTGTACAGCACCAGGTCGTGCTCCCCGTCCCGCAGGGTGGTGCCGTCGGGGCGCATCAGCCTCACAAAGGCCACGGAGAAAATCCGCTCGCTCCGGTCCTTGGCTGGGGGGGACACACAGGGGAGAGCTGAGGGGGGGTCAGAGGGGACAGGGGACACATCCTGGGTAGGGAAAGGCAGTGATGAGGGGGGTCCTGCCCTCCCGGCAGCCAGAGACACCCAGGGAGGAGGCAGGCAGGGCTGGGGCAGGCAGGGCTGGGCAGGCAGGCAGGGCTGGGGCAGGCAGGGCTAGGTGACGGCTTCTGTCACCTGCATGAATTTCGGAGGACCCACGATGTACCCCCCATGGTACGAGGCAAGGACGCCCCACGGGACCCTCCTGTCCCAGCCCACCCCCACTGCAGCCCCTCTGGGAATGTCCATGGAGGAAGGCCGAGAGCAGGGGACACTCACAGTCACTGGAGGAGCGATGGCGGAAGGTGAACCTCAGGTGGGTCCTGTGGACATCCTCGATGGGAACAGCGATCTAAGGGGGAACGTATGCCCAGCTGAGGGCAGGGGGCCACAGGCTGAGCCCACAGCCAGGCAATCCCCCTCTGTGCCCGGGCAAGGGCTGTGCTGGATTGTCCACTGCTGCAAACCAGCCCCACATCCTTCCCCATAAACCAGTGAGGCTGAGCTGGGGGCACTGGGGGCTGGGCAGGGCTGGTCGTGCCCATACTTGGGACTCCCCACTCAGCACTGCTGGTCACTCTGGGTCTCCATCCAGGAGTCGTGCCATGACACCATCAGCATCTCCATTCTCCCTGACATGGGGACCAAGGACTGCCTCCAAAAAGCCAGCCCGGACAGGGACCCCTGCAGCAGTGGGATTCTGCGGTGCAGAAGGAGCGGGGGCCACAGCCTGGGGGGGTTGCAGGGTCATCCCACCCCGGGCCCCACCCCCTGGGGCTCCCAGACCTTCAGAGTCTCCATCCAGCGCTGGTGCCGCTGCTGGTAGTAGACGACGGAGCGGTAGTGGCTGGTGGGGCTGTCCCCCGCGCCCGCCTGGATCACGTTCTGCCGGGGGGACACGCCTCGGGGTCAGCCCAAACAAGCTTGCAGGGAGGAAGGATTTCCACCCCCTGCCAACCTGGACCACCCCCGAGACCCCTGCCCACACCTCCTGGCACAGGTGCCCCTTTACCATAACCCAGCTGGCACTGGAATGTCTTTCCAGCTCTCCCTTCCCCGCCAGGCGGGAGGGGCAGCGAAAGGTATCCGTGTCCCCATCCCCTCCACTTCCACCAGGCCTAGTGCCACTTCCAAAGGGACTGTGACCCCCTGGGCGTGCCAGGGCTTGGCCTCCATTGCCCTGTGGGGAGGGCACTATCAGGATGGAGATGGATGCTATGCCCCCAGACCAGTCCAGCCAAGCCCACAACAATTCCAGCCCGTTCCTCAGGGGCCAGGTGAGAATTCATGTGAGAACACCTGGGAAGAGACAAGGAGGGCGGGATGACCTGGCTCTGAGCCCCCTGCCCTTCTGCCAGCCCCCAGCTCTTCCACTCCCACCTCTGCAGTGTCATGCCTGGGCACTGGGGGTGGCCAAGGGTCCTGGCTGTCCCCAGGGGAGGATGATTTCCTCTCTATCCCTCCACAGCACTTTTGCAGATCTTTATTCTATTCCCAGATCTCTGTTCTGAGCAGCTCCAGGGGCTCCTCCAGCTGGTTGTGCTACAGGAGCTGCTGGCTCTGCCCGAGGTGGGGTGACACAGGGGACAGTCCTGGGCCTGCCCCACATCTGCCATACCTGCACCACATTTCCTGCCTCGTCGCAGACACACACAGTCACCTCCACGTTCTTCTGCGTCTTCTTGTTCCCCTTGTCAAACTCACCCTGCACCAGCGTCAGGTAGATGTCGTTCCTGACGTCACCTGGGGGGACAGTCCCATCAGCCAGGTCCTGAGCCCCCGCTGGGACCCCCAGGGATCCCCGGGGTGGTGCCTCGCCCCCCACTTGCCTGGCATGATGACCTCCGGGTAGCCCAGCTTGCGAGCCACCACCGTGCTGCGATCCACCAGGTGAGGGTGGTCCTTCCGCACCTGGCTCAGGTCTCCCCACAGCATCTTCAGGGACACCCAGAGCCCTGTGGGGACCACAGCAGCTTTTCAAGGGGTGGCAGTAAGAGCTAGGGCAGCCCAGGGCCAGCCAGGAACCGCAGTGAGTCCCCAGCCCTGCAGGACATGGCCTGAGGGCTGCCCCACGTGCAGGCAGGTGGGTCCCTGAGCACAAGCAGCAGCTGCAGGGCCAGGTGGATGGCCTGGGGAGGGGTCTCACTTCACTCCCCACCACAGTGCACAGTGGGCACAGGAGACACTGGGGACACAGGCTCTTTACCTTGTCCCTTGTGGTTGTTGTCCTTCCCCTCCACTGCCTTCCGGATCATGTTGTGAAGAAAATCACTGTCAGCAGCCACCCTGGAAAAGCCATATTTATGGGAAAAACCTTTTCTCTTTGATCCTCACACCTCTTGTCCCCTTGCAGTCAGGGTCCTGTGCCAGCCAGGCCCTGGAGTGCTGCCCCCCTGCCCGCTCCCCCCCGCCCATGGGGCTCACAGGTGGACAGGGATGAAGTGCTGCTTGTCCTCGTCGCTGTCACACGTCCCCTTGGTGATGTCGGTGATGTCCATCACTGCAGTGACACAGAGATGGCACTGAGGGGTGGCTGCAGGGGAACAAGCACCCCCAGCCCCGTGGGTCCCATTCCCATGCCAAACCCTTCCAGAGCCAGCACCCAGGAGAGCTTTGTCCTGTCTTGCAGCCACAGCATCACCTGTGCCCCCGACAGTGTCCCTGCTGTGCCCTACAGGGAGCTCCTCCTGCCCCACTGAGACCTCTCTGGCACCTGCCAAGCTGTATGGGCTCTGGGCAGGGAAAAGCCTGCCTGGCTCCATGAGGGACATGTGCTGATGACATGGCTGGGACCTGTCAACCCAGCTGGGACCTGCTCCCCCAGCTGGGACCTGCCATCCTGGCACAGCTCACCCATGGGGAATGCTCTGGGGGTCTGAGCAACACCAGCATCATCTCCAGCACAGGGCAGAGTCAGAACCAGGGTCTCACACCAGAGTCCAGTGTCCCCTCTGTGGCCTCTGGGGATGGCATGGCCACCAACCAGTCATTGCAGGTGACCTCAGAGCTCTGGGACAGATCTTGGCCAAAACAAGCCATATCCAGAGCCTCTCCATTGCCCACGGATGAGGACTGGGGCAGGACAGGGCAGCAGGATAGTCCCTCTGCCCGGGGTGGTGGTACCCACTGCCATGTCCATAATTCCCCTGGAGATGTCCCTGACTGTGGTTCTGGCATGCCCTGAGCCAGGAGACATCAGTCATCTCACAGCAATGATCCACAGGGATCGAT
>NW_021939076.1:11646-16288 GCF_001715985.3 Manacus vitellinus | reverse complement strand
CAGCAATGATCCACAGGGATCGATGCCCAGAGCAGGATCATAGGGGGAGGTGGAGGCAGGGAGGCTCTGCAGGGCTGCTCCGGGCACACAGTGGGTTGGGGTCTGTGTGCAGGGACAGGGGGAGCAGCCCGGGGCTGGGGTCTGTGTGCAGGGACAGCGGGTGCATCGCAGAGCCTGGTGGCCAAGGGGGGTGGCCGAGGTGGTGTCACAGGTGGCCCTGGGGGTCTCCAGGGACCATCTCCCCTACCTGAGATGCCGAAGGGCCGGCGCAGGCCCGTGCTGAGCTTGCGGCTGTGGGTGTCCCGCAGGTCCATCCGTCCCACCCGGGTGATCTGGCACACCAGGAACAGCCGCTCCCGCTTCAGGTCCGTGCTGCCCAGGTCCTGGGGACAGGGGCTGTGTGACCCTGGCAGCACCGCTGGGGACGTGCCAGTACCAGCGCCAGCTGATGGTGGGGTGCCCAGGGCTGCGCGGGGTGAACCAGTGGGCACAGAACCACTGCAGGTCCCTGCTCCCAGTGCCCCGGGATGTCCCCCCGCACTCTGCCCCATGGAGTGGCTTGGCTGGCAGGCACTTGGCCCCACTGTCCCGGGGGCTTCTGTGCACCCCAGGAGCCCCAAAGCCCTGATGCCAAGGTTGGGGGAGAATGATGGCCCCACAGGGCACCCTGGGCCAGGCAGCCTAGTGAGAGGGGGGCAACCTGGCATGGTGTGGGGATGGTGGGGTGGTCTTGCACCCCAGCTCTGGGCACCCGGGCAGTGTCGGGTCCTGAGGGTGCTGCCCCGTGGCAGAACTTTCTGGTGGTGCTGAGGAAAGGGACTGGGACGCGCCACAGAGCGCGGGGACAAACGGGGACACCAGCAGCGAGCAGAGCAGGAGTTGGAGGTGGGCGAGCGCCGGGGGATGGGAGCAGAGCCGAAATGCTGATGCTGCTCATTAGCACCGATTTTCCCGGCTCCTTTGCATATCGATGGCTCCGCTCCTCCCGGGGGTCAGCGCAGCGCTGCAGCCGAAGCGCTGAGTCAGCGGGTGCCGCACGGCGAGGGACGGGGATGGGGCACCCCGAGAACCCCAGCACCCGCACCGGGAGGGGACCCTGAGGGGACCTGAGTCCTGGTGCCAGGCCTGGGGTCTGTGCAGGGGCTGGGGCTGTTCGAGCAGGGGGAGTGGTGGGGGCTCAGCCACTCACAGGACACGGGAGGACCGTGCCTGCTGCTGGGGGCCCTGAAACGCTGCGGGTGGAGGCAGCTCTGCAGGAGGGGGAGGTGGGGAGCAGCAGTGCAGCCCCCGGGGGTCTGCACTCACCGTGAACACGACCTTGAGGTTGTTGAGCAGCTCAATGTCCTGGGGGACCCCAGTGCTGGCCCAGCGGATCACGTAGTTCTCGCTGCGGGGCAGGCGAGGGGGAGGAGCTGGCAGTGAGGTGGGCACCGGGACAGCAGAGCCCCTGCCAGCTCCCACCACACACACCCCTCATCCCACCAGTGTCCCCAGTCACGGCACAGGGACTGGCCCAGCCTGGCTGTCCCCAGCAGTGGGGAGCTGCTGCCCACCAGTCACCTCACCACTGCCTCACATAGAGCCAGGCTGCTCCAGTGGGCACCAGCAGGCAACGTGGCACAAAGCGGGGGACATCGCAGGGAGCAGTGGGACTGGCACCTGACACAGAGGGGGCAGGGGTCTGTCCTGCACCCCGGGACCCCACCTGATGATGCGCTGCTCGCTGGGGTCATACAGTGCCATGAAGAGCTGCGCCTCCTCCCCAATGTGGCAGACGAAGTTGCGGACGCACAGGTAGAGGTTGTGGGAGGGCGAAGCTGCCCCATGGGTGCTGTGGCCTGGTGCTCTTGGCTGCGGGCTCTGGGGAGCACGAGGCAGCTCAGCCCCATGGCTTGGACCCATGGCTGAGCACCTGGCACAGCCCCTGGCACGGGGGACATCATGGTCTGGGTACGGCAGGTGTGGGGCCAGTGCCGGCCTCACCGTCTCCTCCTGGATGCGCTGGGTGAGGGTCTGCGCCGCTCTCCTGTGAGCCTGGAAGAGGCTGATGACGCTGGTCCTGTCGGGGTCCAGGATGTTCTCATCCTCGTCCCGCACCACCAGGTCCAGCGCAAGGATCCTGCCGAGGCCAGGATGGGGTGAGGCAGGACCCTGGGGGGACACGGGTCCATGTGTCCCACCAGGACCCACCTGCCCTCACACGGGGTCTGAGGGGGCAGGACAGACCCAAATGAGCAAGGGGACAGGAGCCAGGCAGCACCAGGGACACTCCTGCCCCAGCCACGGCTCATCAGCCATAGCCCTTGGCCAGGTGGCTTGTGCACCTGCAGGCACACTCACTGTCCCCAGCCACCATGGGACAGCCAGCAAGGATGATGGGGACACAGGGACAGCCAGCTGGGATTATGGGGACACAGGGACAGCCAGTCAGCAGGACAGCAGGGACACAGGGTGCTGCAGGGACACACAGCCAGGATGGTGGGGACAGAGGAACAGCCAGCCAGGCTGTCAGGGACACCGAGGGAGCACCCGGGCACCGTGCAGCCTGTGCCCAGGGCAGACTCGGGGTCCCTGTGCCCTGTGCCATGCTCACTTGTTGCCATAGTCTATCCTGCCGGTCACCTCCTTCCTGAGCCGCAGAAGCTGGTCCTTGGGCAGTGTCCCTGAGAGCAGCTGTGAGCGCTGCTCCATCAGCTCCTGCATCATCCGCTTCACCTGCCCATACCGCTCCATCTGCCCGGCCTGCGGCAGGACCGCAGGGTCACCACACACCCCACTGCCCCACGGCCCGCCCGGTCCCCAGGCCCCCAGCCCGCACCACATAGAGCTGCTTCCAGATGGTGGCCCACTCCCGCAGCGTGGTGGTGATCTCCTGCACCATCGGCATCTCGGCGGGCACCACGCTCTCCTCCACCCTAAGGAAGGCACAGGGACCCCTGGAGCCCCCTGGCATTGTGGGGACCCCATGCCAGGCAGGGGATGGAGCCCACCACCCCTGCCCGTGCCCCATACCTACCCCCGGTGCTCCACCACGGCGCCCTTCAGCCGGATCAGTGATGCCGGGAAGATGCCCTGGGAAGTCAGAGCTGTTGGCACCCTCGGGCTGGGAGACATCCCTCTGGGAAGGCATGGCTGGGGGCTCCAGCCAGCTGTGCCCACTGCGGTCTCTCAACCCCCCAGCACAGACAGGGCGAGACGCCGGTCACGTCCCCCTATTCCCCCAGACCCCTGGTACGGACAGGGCGAGCCACAGCCATGCTCCCCCCGACCCCGCTCACCTACCTGGGCAGCCCTGTTGCGGAGCGAGTACCCGCGGTACCAACCTGCGAGGGGAGGGAGGGGGACCCTGTCGGCCGGGCTGGGAGTCCTGGCTCCCACCAGGGGGCCAAGGGGGGGTGCAGAAACCCCCACGCTGGGGTACCTCCGGGGGTCCCTCTTACCCTCGCAGGCCTGCAGGATGTGCACTGTCTCCCCAATCTGCAGCGGGAGGTGATGCTCCTTGGTGCCCGGGAAGTTCCACACGGCTGCAGGGAGAGGGGCCGGGGGCTGGGAGTTGGGGTCCCTCCCTGGCACCAGCACAGCCCCTCAGGCCCTGTGCACCTGCACCCCCCAGCCAGCCCCCCACGGGGGGCAGAGCACCCCAACAGGCACTGCTTAGCCCCAACAGATGGGGCAGAACACCAGCCCCACAAACAGCCTGAGACCCCCGAGCACCCCAGCCCCGCACCCCAGGAGAGCTGTGGCACAGCCCACACAGGGCCAGGCACAACATGAGCCTCCAGCCCCCTCCTCCAGCACGCAGGGGTCCCCCATGGGACCCCCCTGCCTGCCACCCACACCCTGTGTGCCGATGGTCCTGCTCCTGGCACAAGCAGTGCAGGGAGGCAAGTGCCAGCTGAGCCCCTGCCCAGGGCTGGTGGCCCAGGGACAGGTCAGTGTGGGCACAGCGGAGCTGGTGGCCAGGGAGGAAGGCGGTGGGGACAGGAGCGCACTGGTGGCCAACCGCTTCCTGCCCCCGGCGGGCTGCGGTTGTCCCTGTCGTTATTTCTGGCCCCGGGGACAGGACAGCTCTGGTGCAGGCAGCCCTGGCTTGGCTCCCAGACTGGAGGAGAGTCCCTTGCGCTCGGGCATTGCACGCGACCCCTCCCTCCACCTTGCCCTCCCCACGAGGACCCTGATCCAGCTGGGACCAACAGCAGCTCAGCCCTTGCTCAGGTGCTGCCCAGGGCCCTGCAGGGCTCAACCCTCGCTCTGGTGCCACTGGCACTGCAAGGGGAGGGTGCAGGAAACAGCCCCCAACAGAAACGGGAAGAGGCACAGAGCTGCCAGGGCCAGCAGAAGCTGAGGGTGCCGCAGGGAACGGGGGTGCCCGGGGCTGGTGCAGGGCACAGTGAGCCCAAGCTGGAGGTGCTGCAGGAAACAGGGAAGCCCAGGGCTTTGCCATCACAGACACTGAAGTGGGAACAAAGCCCCAGCTGGGACCTGGCGCAAATTATTGGGGTGTGTCAGGGCTCCTCCAGAGCCTCAGGAGCCAGGCTGAGCCTAGACCCACAGCCTGGCGGGGAGGGCTGGACCCTGTGCCAAGCCCCCACCCCAGTGCTGTGCCCCAGYGCTTCCCATCCCCACCAGCACCAGCCTTGCA
>NW_021939076.1:1686-3076 GCF_001715985.3 Manacus vitellinus | reverse complement strand
AGCACGGACTGCGGAGTGCTGGCCCCGGCCGGGGGAGTTGTGTGGGCCCTCCCCACCGGGCTCCTGCCCCCTGTCTTTTCCCAGGGTTCTGCTGGGGTGGAGGCACCGCTTGTCCTGCTGCCCCCACGCCTAGGGCCGAGGGCCCACACACGGGTCCCTCCTGTATAAAGTTTTGTGACCTTTGCTCCTGGCCTCGTGTCCGTGACTGCAGTCGAGGGGTCCAGCTGGGGTGGGGTCTGTCCTGCTGTGGGATATCATGGAGGGGTCTGACTGGGACAGGCTCTGTCTCTGCTGCTCTCTCTGGGGAGTTTCTGTCTGTGAGGCCTCGCTCCCCTCCCACCTCTGTTTTGAGTGTCACGCTGGGTCCCCAGCCATGCTGAGGTCTGAGGGCAGCCCTGGCCTTTTCACCGGGGCTTCCCTTCCCTGGTTGTGGTTCTTCTGCAGAAGCCAAGGGGAAGCTGTGGCCAGCGAGGGGGGGTGAGCAACCCCCTAAACGTGCTGCCAGTGCCTCCTCCTCCAGCATGGGGCAGGGCATGGGTGCACCCCCAGGCGAGGTGCCCGTCCTCCTCCCTCCCCTCTTGTGGTCCCCCCTTCCAGCCTCAGGATCCCCTACAGCCCTGGCACTAAAGCCAAGGGCTGAGCCTCTGCCTGGGGGGTCGGGGGTCCTGGCTCCCCCTTCCCTCCCCTCAGCCCATGCACAGGGGCTTGACTCTGCTCAGAAAAGGGCCTGGAGGCTCCACTGCCTTGTGCTGGCCACAGAGACTCGAAAGGTGAGGGCTGGGCTCCCCCAAGGCTCCCGCAGCCCCCACTTCCCCTTTGCTTTCTAGGAGCCCCAGAAAGTACATGAGCAGGCGCAGCGCTCCCCTTCCCGGGGCAGGGGCTGCCCTGTGCCCTCACCCTGGGCTGGCAGTGGTTGCAATGACAAAGGAGGGTGGCTGGTGGCCACAGTGTCCTCTGTCCCTGTGACCCCATCCCTGTACAGCATCCCATGGGACGTGCAGTGGCCCAAAGAGGGGAGGGAAGGGACAAGACAACCAGTGCGACAGCCCAGCCAGCAGGGCCCAGCCCCTCTCCGGACCTCAGGGGCCAGTGCTGATGGACCTCAAATGGTCCCACCGGACGGCTGATGGTCCCACCCCATGGCAGGGTGCTGTGGGGGCTCTGTGGGGCATGTGGTGACGTGCAGACCCTCGAGGTGGTGCAGGGGCTCAGGACCCCTCTGGGGGAGCTGGGACCACCCAGGACCCCTGCACTGTCCTGTGTGCCCCCTGCTGCCCCTCGCCTGGCCGTTCCTGGGGTGACCCGTCCTCCAGCGGTCAGGGCAGGGCAGCAGGTGCTGGTGACCCCTGCCTGGGAAGTACCAGCGGTGAGTCCTGGGGCCGGGTGGGTG
>NW_021939076.1:0-1371 GCF_001715985.3 Manacus vitellinus | reverse complement strand
GGGGTGTCCTGCTCGGGGATGCTGCTCCCACGGCCGGGGACTCTGCCTTTGGTGGCCCTGCTGGCTCTGCCCCTCTCCCAGGGTACGTCCAGCCCCCCACCCGGGGCTGCCCTTCCCCTACCCTTCTCTTCCCCTTCCCCTCCCAGATGCTGGGGCTGGTGGGGCTGGTGCTGTGCCTCGTGCCCGTGGACACCCTGACTGCCTTCCCCCCAAAGTGTGAGTGCTGCTGCCCCCCGAGCACAGGGGAGGCCTTGGAGGGGGAACCTCCCAATGAGAGTGGGCTGCAGGGACCTCACATGGATTGGAGGGAGCAGGGGGTATACCCATTCTGCATCCCTCTGATAGGGGTCAGACAGCTCTGCTGAGGGGTTTGAGAGAGGGCATGAGGGTGATAGGGAGAGGGGGGATGGATGTGGGGGGATGGATGGAGCAGGTGGGAATGGATTTGGGGTGCAGGAGCAGGGGGATGGATGTGGTGGGATGGATGGAGCAGGTGGGAATGGATTTGGGGTGCAGGAGCAGGGAGATGGATGTGGGGTGATGGGACAGACGGGAATGGATTTGGGGTGCAGGAGCAGGGTGGGGACCATGGGGCAGGATGGCTGAAGGGCACCCAGCCCCGTGCTGGTGTGAGGGACAAGCTGCCCCCAGCACAGCCCATCTCTGACCCCAGGCTCTGCCTCTCACCTCCAGTCCAGGTGGGGCAGCTGAATGAGGCCGTGGTGGTGCAGTGTGACACGTTGGAGCCGCACGTCAGCTGGACACTGAACGGGGAGCAGGAGCCCATGGCCGAGCTGGAGGCTGAGGGCCGGAACCTCACCATCCTCGGCTTAGACCTGCCGGCCACGGGCAACTACAGCTGCTGGGCCGGCCCTGTCCTGCTGGACACCACCTACGTGGTGGTCAACGGTGCCCGTAAGGAGGGACATGGCCGGGAGAGCCCAGGCAGGGGGTGGTGGGGTGCAGGGACGGGGCAGGCTGGGGACCCAGAGCTGCTCCTGTGCCGTCACAGGGGCTGCACCAGGCAGGGTTTTGGGGCCGGGGGAGCCTCACCAGTGCTGTGCAGGGAGGGGGCATCGCTCCCAGCCCCACACCCCCTGACCCCCCTCGGCCCCTCAGGCGAGGAAGAGATCAACGTGTCCTGCCAGGCTGAGTCCTACCACGGCTCCTTCCACTGCTCCTGGCCTGGGCCCCCCTCTGTCGTCTTCCGCGCCCGCCTCACACGCAGGTGGGTGTCCTGGGACCTCCCAAACCCACCCAGCCCCTCGGCCACCCAGCCCTCACACCTGCTCACGCCTCCCTCCCCGCAGCGATGGCTCCGTGGGTCCGTGGGTGCCAGTGGCCGGGGGCCACGGCCGGTTCAACGCCACT
>NW_021939075.1:0-1818 GCF_001715985.3 Manacus vitellinus | reverse complement strand
GGGGGAGGGGGTAACCCAGGTTTTATCAAAAATTCCTTTGGGGTGGATTAAAGCGAAACGACACTAAATAATCGGTGTATGAAAACATATATTGATAAGATTTATTTTAACAATTTTAAATCAATAGGTAAGTTAACATTTTTGGGTGCTGTCATAACTTTTCTGGGGAGGAGAAAAATGCATAGGGGAGAGAAAGGCAGGGTAAGAGTAAGGGGGAGCAAGAAAAAAAAAGAAGATGAGATAATCACCGCCCACTGGATCCAGCGATGTCTTGATCCGCAGGTGGTGGGGGGAGAAGGAAGAGCAAAAACCCCCGCCAAAAACCCCAAAGTCACCAGTCAAAATCCATATCCTTTGCCCCTCCCCCAGGGCGGGGAGTTGTTTTCATAGGTTGGTGTCCCCCTTTTTGGCGCGGAGTTAGGGCGTGGTAAACTCAGCTCTTCCCGCCTTTTCAGGGCTTGACATCTTCTGCACCGGAGGAGGGGGATGGGCCCAGTTGCCCATCAGAAAGTCAAAAGCCTGCAGAAGTCTCTTAAGGATGCATAAATCATTAACTGTTTCAGTCTCTGACAAAAGGACAGACAGGGCTTTTTATTACACACACTGTTTACATGTGCATTCAATAGTCTGGCTTACTTAATACATATTCAGTACTTTGCTTTACATAGCCACACCCCTATTGGAAGTCCTTTTCTGGGCCTTCCGGGCCTTCTCTGTCATCCTGACCTCAGTTCTTGAGCAGCACAGCACCATTGTGTTTCACCACCAAAAATAAAGTTTGTTCTTTATTTTATCTGGGTACCCAGAGCTTAGTTTACATCCTGCTTGTTTGGGACATCCCTTATCTAATTCTCTAGGACTTCTCCAGGATTACATTGTTCCTCATTTGGGCACTCCAGGGGACTGTGAGTAGAGTTCCTATTTCTTCTCTCAGGGGTTTGATGGAGACCATGAGGAGCTGGGAACTCATTGCAGGGACAGGAGGGAGCAGTTGGGAAGTACTAGGCAGGTGGGGGAGAGAACTGTTCAGAGAACAGCTGAGATACAGCTCGAGCAAGCTGGAAACTAAACTGTCATTTGGGGTCATCCCAGATCGATTGGATTTCAGAAATTACTCAACACAGGTGCCACCTCGTCCAGCCAAGCCCAGGAGATCAACCTGCTCAGCAGCTGCAAGAGCGGGATGTTCATGTGCCTGCTGCCATCTCCCCAAAGCCATTATCCCACTCCTGCTGACAAGATGGGCAAGATGAGCATCTACCTCACAAGATCTGCTGCCCCAAGAAGAGCGTGTCCCAAAGGATGTCCTCAGCCTTCTCAGAGGGGACGTCAGATCCTCTCCAGGGATGGTCCCAGCCCTTCCCAATCCGCACTGGGCACCAGCTCCAACTCTTCCCTTGAAAACAAACAACAAATTCATGACAAGAGATTACAAACCAGAAGTGGAAACAAGAAAAAAAGGTAAAATGTTAACCTTCTGTCAGGGTTCTGAGGAAGGCCCAAGCCCTCCAGGCCAAAGAAAAACCCCACCTCCTCCAGCTCAGGAAAACCCAGGCCTTCTCCCTGCCCTGCTGCACTGGCCCAAAGAAAGGCTCCTAAGCCAAGGCAGCCCAAGCCTTTCCTGGCCTGCAGCCCAAAGCAGCTGGTGTTCTGCAGCCCCGCCTTTGCTCCCCCCACGGGGTTTGTTTTTGGCAGGCTGGCTGCCCCTGCCCCAGCCCCGCCCAGCAAAGGGGCAGTGGCAGAGGCTGGTGGCAGAGCCGGGCTCCCATTTCACACCCAGCCCAGAGCACCCGCCCGCCCTCCTGCCAAGAAGCAGCT
>NW_021939074.1:0-1761 GCF_001715985.3 Manacus vitellinus | reverse complement strand
CCGGACACATGGGTGGGCGGGGGGAAGGGCATTCACCTCGCAGGTATTGGGGCTGGCACCCTAAGGCCTGGAGGTCTCTCCCGTCCCACTAATCCGTCGTGGACTCGGACATCCAGCAGCCCTGTCGGAGCCACGTTCCTCTCTCACACTGTGCATTTTCCCAGCAGAGCATGACACAGCCAGAGACACTGGGCTCCTGCCCAGCAAGGCTCATCTCCCGTTCCTGGGCAGCTGGGAGAGAGGTGTTTGTCCCAGGTGGACGAAGAAGGACAGGGATGAAACTCCAGAGGCGGAGGAGACACATCTTCCGCGAGGAAGCTGCAACCAGCCCAGAGAGAAAAGGAGAAGAGACTGAAGGGAAGAGCAGAGACAGAGAAGGGGTCTGAGGTGTCTCTTCTTTCTCTCCTCATTTCCTTAGCCAAGTAAGATCGTCTGGAGTGAACACATGCAAGACAGCAAAGATGAGAAGATACTTTGCAAGGATTTTTCTTTCTTCGATGGTATTTCCACACACGAGTCTGAAAAGGCTGTTGAATGTTTCCTGGGAGGAAGAAGAAGGGTGCGTTGATGAAAAACCGGAACTTAGTCATCAGGTGGCGCAGGCAGAGAGGCGCGGACGAGAGAACAGAGGTTTATGCTCACACCAACATGCCTGTTTGCTGAGGGAGTCAGAAACCACCTCCGAGCTGCAGATAACAGAACTGCCACAAACGACTCTCTTGGGGGAGCAATAGCAGAAGGAGGGTAGCGAAACGAACTGTTCTTTCAGTGCCTGAAATGCACTCTTTTTGTTTCTCCCTCGCTCAGTAGCAACCCCTGTGCCTCCCTCAGCCGATGGCTTTCTGAGCATTGCCTGGCTCTGGGGCCTCACTCACAGGCAGGGGCTGTTCCCGGTCAGCTCGCACTGCAGTCCTCCCCTCCACAGTTGCAATTGCCTGCTCTGCGGCACACCCATTGTCGGGCCTGTGGGAGCACCGAGGCTTCTTACCCGCTCAGGTTTCACATCTTCTCGTGTTGTCCTCAGCTCTCTGGGCTGGTTGCAGCTTCCTCGGGAAAGATGTGTCTCCTCCGCCTCTGGAGCTTCATCCCTGTCCTTCTTCGTCTGCCTGGGACAAACACCTCTCTCCCAGCTGCCCTGGAATGGGAGATGAACCTTTCTGGACAGGAGCCCAGGGTCTCTGGCTGTGCCATGCTCTGCTGAGAAAATGCATAGTGTGAGAGAGGAAAGCAGCTCCAGGAGGGCTACTGAACGTCCAAGTCCCAGCGGTGGCAAAGTCTGCATATTGCCGAGGGAAAAGTCTTAAGGATGAGCAGGGAACAGTATGAGGACTCAGTAGGTGACACCCACTCTCTCAGTCTGAAGATGAGTTATGAGGTAGACCAAACTCCTCTCTCTCTGCAATTGTTATGTCAAATTCAAACAGAAGAAATAACAACCCTTTATTAAAAGATATATGTATGTTGGCAAAAACAGTAACACAAAACAAAACAAAACAACAACAAAAACCACAACAACAAGTCTAAAAGAATACTTCTCTGTCTTTTAGCACAGTCCTAACTGCGGTCTGCAGGGAGAGCTGTTGGACCGCTGGAAGGTGTAGGACCTGCAGTTGCCTGGTCGTGGACGGCAGGGGGCACTGTGGGACCGCTGAAGCTGCAGGTCCTGCAGTGTCTGGTTGTGGTTGGCAGGGGCGCTGTGGGACCGCTGTAAGGTGTTGGACCTGCAGTGCCTAGTTGTGGCCTGCAGGGGGCGCTGTGGGA
>NW_021939073.1:0-1815 GCF_001715985.3 Manacus vitellinus | reverse complement strand
AAATCGTGGTGAAAAGAGGTAAATAATGATATAAAAAGGACTTTAATTTGTTTCAGTTGAGTGGAATGAACAGTGATTTTGGGGGGAGCTGGAGCGAACCAGCTGGAAACCAGGGTGGGCTTGGGAGGGATTGAACCTGGGCAGGAGCTCGGGCTGCACCAGGGGGGGTCTCACAATGTGAACCTTTGGGGGTCTTTTTAGGGGAATTTGTTGAATTTGTACAGTCAACACTGGGAGGCAGAAATTAGTCATCATAAAGGAGCAAACATGTCAGTGGGACTGGGTGAATCAGTAACTGCACTGGGTCTCTTTTAGCTTCAAATTGACACTTCAGTTTTGCAAATACCAAAACCTTCACCAGTCCACTGGTTTCTGGCTCAGAATTGGGTTTGGGAGGGATTAAACCTGGCCAGGAGCTCGGGCTGCCCCAGGGGGGGTCTTACAATGTGAACCTTTGGGGGTCTTTTTAAGAGAATTTGTTGAATTTGTTCAGTTGACACTGGGAGGCAGAAGTTAAAGTAGGACTGAAATTTTGGCTTGAAATGAGGGGTCTGAACCTGTGCACGTGGACTTCTGCCAAGTCACAAGATATGACTTCCTTTAATTTCTGAGCTTTGTCCTGTTCAGCTTTGGAAACCTTGAGGGTGCGGAAGCACCACCCTCTTCTGGCTCATCCTGTTTTTGCTCCTTTCTCCTACCAATTTAACCCTCCCACTGCTCTGGAAACGCTGCATCTGAGCATTCCTTGAGTTTCCTCCTGCAAATCCCCTCTGAGGGAACGGCTTTGTGCTTTTTTCACATCTGTTTACCCACAATCAAACCTTTGCAGCTTTCAGAGCTCACTTTGGCAATGAAATATTGCTGTTTTATCAGGACACGTTCCTGTTGAGCTTCTGTTGGTACGTTTGCTGCTGATAACTTAACACAAGACCCAAGAGGACCAAAAGCTGCTGCCCCTGTTGGTTGGGGGTGCAGGGAACTAAGTCGTGCTCCTGCAACAGTGGGCACGGGGAGGGGAAACCAGAGCCGGGTTTCCTGTGAGCAAAACAAGCTTGTGGGGAGCCACAAACAAAAAACCCGAGCAGAAGAGATGCTGTGAACTGTTACAGGCTACTTTCCATCCTGTGTGTTTTTGCAAAAGGGCCCCCAAAGCACAAATTCTGCTCCAAGCCCTGGTGCCTTTTCCTCCGTTTTGGCAGCAGTTCCTGAGCCCTGAACAGGCTCCTGTCCCCTGCAAACACTTCAGCTGCCTTTGACCTGTGAGCTCTCAATGGCTTATTTATTTAATAAAGTGTTTTTAAACTTGTCTTTCTCTTTCCTTTCTCCTTAATTTGTTGGGGTTGTTTTTTTCCTCCTTAATCTTTTGTCCCTCCTTTCTCTTTCCCTTCCTTATCTTTTCCCCTCCCCTCCCTCTGTCCTTTTGTGCCACCTCCTCTCCCAGATGTGTGTTCAGCCCTGCCAGATTGTGCCCTTGGCACCACGACAACGCTGAGAGCCAGTGCCAGCCCCACAGGGGCTGTTGTGGCTGGCTGGGCTGGGGCCCAGGAGGTCTCAGCTCCCTACAGGTCCCCTCAGCCTCTCCTCTCCTTCCACCCCAGGCTGCCGAGTGCATCCACCCCACAGAGCCCAGGGAACGTCAGCCCCGGGCCCTGAGACTTCTCTGCAAAGATGGGGAAAGAAATCCAAAAGCCAAATTCTTCAATCCAGGAAGAAACACTGAACACTTACAGCCATCCAGAGAAACAGTGCAAATGGAGTAATGCTGGGAAAACCCCAAACATTCCGAGGGAGGGCGGGGTGTGGGAAGAGCATCTC
>NW_021939072.1:0-3260 GCF_001715985.3 Manacus vitellinus | reverse complement strand
AGAGTTCTGCCATATTAGGTGTCAGAGCAGAGATACATTTACAGGAAATTTAGCAGTCTGCATTTTTACTGAGAGGTAAAAGAAGGATGGTCTTGCAAACTTCCTTCCTGAGCCCAGGACCAAAAGGCTGGAGGTATCTCTTTTCTTACTGCTTTTTTCTCCTCTCTCACCATCTCTAACCCTTAATCTGGCTTGGTTGCACTTCGCTCTGTTGCACTGTCTGCCTTCACAGCTTCTTCAGCACACGTCCGAAATGTAGTGTTCAGATTCTTGACGAGTGAAGCTCCAAGTCTTGCGGAGCTTCACTTCGTCTTTTCCACAGTCAAGACAAGGCCAGAACCCTCCTCCTATCCAAAGAGAAATATTTTCACAAACTAGAGAATCATGGTGTCTACCTGGAGTGGATCTGCTTATCGGTGACAAAATATCTCAGGATGCCCAGATTTGCTCTTCTCTGTTCTGTGTATGTCAGTTGCCACTCAGGTATTCTGTTGCAAAATTTTGCCCTTTGTAGGACTGAAACGCCTTCTTTTGATTGGGTGCTACATTGCTCCGCTGTAGAACCAATTAACCGTGTTTTTATTTCTAAGAAAATCCCCTGAAATTGCTAAAACGAGGTGTCAATTATTCCACCACTGCCAGGGTGCAGAAATAGAGAGCCGAGTCCCCATGAGGGGGCCCGGAGGGCCAGAAGACTGTCCAACATCGATCTCCTGACACCGACAGCGGCCTCGCTGGTGCCCGCAACTCTATGGACCCTTTAGCANTTTTCTCTTCTTTCTCTCTTCATTTCCTTACCGAAGTAAGACCGTCTGGAGTGTACACATGCAAGGTAGCAAGTACAAGAATTGTAAAGTTTTTTCTCTATTCAGTGGTATTTCCACGCGGGACCTGAAGAGGCTCTTGAGTGTTTTCTAGGAGGAAGATGAAGGATGTCTCGATAAAAAGCCGAGATATAGAGAGGAGGTGACCCTGGTAAAAAGTGTGGACGAGATAGCCAAAATTCATGCTGAGACCAACCTACCTGTTTGCTGAGAGGTTCAGAAATCACCACCCTGTCCCGAGAGAAGAGAGTTGCCAGAAACGACTCTCTTGAAGGGCAAAGGAAGCAGGAGGTCAGAGAAATGAACTATTCTTTCCGTGCCTGAACTGCTCTCTTCGTGTTTCTCCCTCCCCAAGAAGCAGCCTCTGTGGCTCCCTCAGCCTACGGCATTCTGAGCATTGCCTGGCTCTGGGACCTCACTTATGGGCAGGGGGTTCTTCCAGGTCAGATTGCAGTGCAGTCAGTCCTCTCCTCCCTAGATGCAATCGCCTGCTCTGCTGCGCACCCACTGCTGGGCTTTTGGGAGCTCCGGTCTTTTTCCCTGCTGCACCTTTCACATCTTCCCGTGCTGTCCGCAGCTCTCTGGTTGCTTGCATCTTCATCGGAGAGCACGTCTCTCCTCCGCCTCGGTGGCTACTCCCCTGTCCTTCTTCATCTGCCTCAGAAGAATGCCTCAATTCCTGCTCCCCAGGAAAGGAAGATGAGCCCTGCTGGGCAACAGCCCACGGTCTCTGGCTGTGCGATTCTCTGCTGGGTAAATGCAGAGTGCGAGAGAGAAATGTGTCTCCAGTAGGGCTGTTGGATATCTCAACCCCAGTGGTGGCAAGGACAGCATATTCCCTTGGGAATGTGCTGAGGGATGAGCAGGGAAATGCATGAAGGCCCTCACGCACACGAAGGGAGTGCACGGCGCAACAACCAGCATGCTGCCTGTTGGTGGTGGGGNTGCCAGGCAGTAGAGCAACTTCGAAGGACTTACGCGGCCACTCCAGACCCCACCGGCCCCGGCCCCCAGCCGTGCGACCCGATCAGAACGGCGACCAGCGCTGGCAGCCCGCTCTCCGCCAACTCCACCGTCACCGATCCGCCGCCCGGCGTCTGGCTACCCCCGCCAGCCCCGGCTCTTCTCTGCCACCTCTTTGCATCCTCTCTCTCCTGTTCTTTCCTCTCCCTCCCGTGCACTCCGCCGACAAATACGTTTCTGGACTGAGCCCGGTACCGGCACCTCTCGGGCTCTCGTCGGATGCGGGCTTGATCCATATATATCAGACGAGAGTGAAAACAGGGCGACGGCGCTCGGGGCTCTGCACACGGAGCCGACCTGGACGGGTGGGTTTGCATGGTTGCGAGTTTGTATCGGGGAGCTCAAGATTGACAGGCCACCATCTCATTTTGCCGCAATCATCTCTCACATTCCTCCTCGGATGGCACCTGCAGAGTCCTGAGGTTTTTTAAGGACACGCACTTGAGGGTTCCTCAATCCTCGCTTTCCATACTCTTTGTGAACACACAATGGTTATCCTGCAAAGAGGGAACCATGCATTTTTTGCCAACCTGGGGAAAACTAGAAGTCGTGCCAGAGGCAACCTGAAAGCAGAATTGGACGCATTACTAAGTTAGTGAGAAGAAAAAATGTGGGACTGCAGATTCAGACGAGATATCTTCTGGTGGAAGTAGGTGGATGAGAAGAGAGAGGGAGAGGAATAATGAGAGAGGTTGGAGGGGAAAGCAGAGACAGAGAAGGGGTCTGAGTTTTCTCTTTTTTCTCTCTACATTTCCTTACCGAAGTAAGACCATCTGGAGTGTACACATGCAAGGCAGCAAGTACGAGAATTGCAAAGTTTTTTCTTTATTCAGTGGTATTTCCCCACGGGACCTGAAGTGGCTCTTGAGTGTTTTCTGGGAGGAAGATGAAGGATGTCTCGATAAAAAGCCGAGATATAGAGAGGAGGTGACCCTGGTAAAAAGTGAGGACGAGATAGCCAAAATTCATGCTGAGACCAACCTACCTGTTTGCTGAGAGGTTCAGAAATCACCACCCTGTCCCAAAAGAAAGAGATGCCAGAAACGATTCTCTTGAAGGGCAAAGGAAGCAGGAGGTCAGAGAAATGAACTATTCTTTCCGTGCCTGAACTGCTCTCTTCGTGTTTCTCCCTCCCCAAAAAGCAGCCTCTGTGGCTCCCTCAGCCTATGGCATTCTGTGCATTGCCTGGCTCTGGGACCTCACTTATGGGCAGGGGGTTCTTCCAGGTCAGAACGCAGAGTCAGTCCTCTCCTCCCTAGATGCAATCGTCTACTCTGCTGCGCACCCACTGCTGGGCTTTTGGGAGCTCCGGTCTTTTTCCCTGCTGCACCTTTCACATCTTCCCGTGCTGTCCGCAGCTCTCTGGTTGCTTGCATCTTCATCGGAGAGCACGTCTCTCCTCCGCCTCGGTGG
>NW_021939071.1:0-3358 GCF_001715985.3 Manacus vitellinus | reverse complement strand
TTACTGTTATTAAACAAATTCTCTAAGTCTATCCAGTGAGTGCTCCTTGTCAGCACTTTCAACTTCTATTCTAAAACAGGTTCCAAAATGCAGGTGAGTCTCTCTCTATTCTTGGACTATATCAGCTGTCCCTGATAGAATACACCTCCATTCACAGGAAAAAAATGAAGTACATGATACACCTCTCACCTTCACAATATGTTAACTACACAACTGTTTTCATGCTCTAGTTCTTAAAGTTAACCATGTGACAAATTAGAAGCCAAAAAGATCAATTTTGGTAGTAAGAACTACTAATGCAAACATTCTTCTGAACTTCTAGTCCTCAGTTGAGAAAATAAATAACATTTTGTTCAGTAGAATGTTTGTGGAATTGTTCCATGCACAGAAAAAGCACTTTTTCACACTCACCTCCTGGAGGCCTGACAATTGTTACAGCATCACTTATCAAGCTGCCCTGGCTGTTGGATGCAGTCACTTGCACTGTGGAGTTAGAAAATGGAATCAGGCCTTTAATGGTACCCACACATTGAATTTCCTGCTGCTGCAGAACATCTGAGTATCATTTACCACAGAATAATGAGCATTATCTGTCATGAAAAAGCAAGAAAGTGGGGAGAAGAACAAATATTAGACCTTGTGTCTGCTACAATTCAGTCTTTAGGAACTAAGTCTTATTCCTACTCAGAAGAAGACTTGCTGGTTTTAGCAACAACACACACACATGAAACTCTGGCTATTGGGGAGAAAAAATATTATTCATCATTTCTCCTGCTTTTGGCAACAGTTTATGGTACCTGTAAATCTTGGAAAATAAACAAACATGAAGCAACCCTGCAGTTGCAGAGCTGACTGCTCTATACTGCAAACAGGAGCCAGCTCTCAGAAATTACTGATCTTCTAGAAAAGTTGTGGGATAACTGCAGATTCCAAACATTAGTGTTAATTCTTGTGCCTATGATACACTGGTAAAAATTTCTGAATTCACCAGAAAAATGCTTCCCTTAGGAGTTTATAAGCTAACTCATTGCACAGAGCAGAGAAAGTCACCTGCAGTAACACCTGCTTTCCAGCATGGCCTGCAGTCCCCTCACAGGTAAAAGGATTGGAAGGATTCATTTGATCAGCTGAAATCATCAGAGGACACCACAGCAACCTCCATGTCCTTTGCAAACCTTTTAAGATCTCAAACTTAAGACAAAACAATATTCTGCCCTACAAAAATAAAGAAACCCTTTCCAAAATACCCAGTAAGACTAGAAAATAAAAAAAAAAATACATGTCAGGTAGTAATATTTTTCAGATCAATGAAGAGTTCACTCACATATCTGAGAGCAAAGCTGAGCTCGTTTAAAGATTATCCTGTATTTCCAACATATAAAGCCCTCTATAAATGATTAATATTATTACTACTGTTCATCATTCCATGGAGAGCTCTCACAGTGAAGTCAAAGGAAATTCTCTGTTACAAACAACAGCAGAATCACACAAGTCTAAGATCACAGGTATGAGAATCAGACTAAATAGAATATAAAGAATATAACTATTAAAAATATTGTAAGTGAAGTCAGGCATTGTCACAGGTAGCAGACTGAATATTCACATCTGAGCCCTCTACAAAACCTAGATAAGATGGAATTACAAAAACTCTAGAAAAGCAATGTTTTAATTAATTTTTTAAGGGAAACTCCTTGGATTTTATTCAAGTTTTAAATGAGCTGTTAAAANTCACAGTGTTCAGGGCATATTTGCTCAATTCTCTCATTTCCAATTGTTATGAAGAGAACAGCCAGAGGGGTTTAGAGCCTCAGTCACTGTAAATCAGCACATTGGAACTGACTTTCTTACAACTAAAGAACCTGGTGGATTCTGGCTCAATATATTGCCAGTAGTTTATGTTACTATTATTAAACAAATTCTCTAAATCTATCCAGTGAGTGCTCCTTGTCAGCACTTCCAACTTCTATTCTAAAACAGGTTCCAAAATGCAGGTGAATCTCTCTATTCTTGGACTAGATCAGCTGTCCCTGATAGAGCACATCACCATTCACAGGAAAAAAATGAAGTACATGATACACCTCTCACCTTCACAATATGTTAACTATACAACTGTTTTCATTCTCTGGTTCCTAAAGTTAACCATGTGACAAATTAGAAGCCAAAAAAGGACAATTTTGTTCGTAAGAACTACTAATGCAAACATATTCTTCTGAACTTCCAGTCCTCAGTTGAGAAAATAAATCACATTTTGTTCAACAGAGTGTTTGTGGAATTGTTCCATGCACAGAAAAAGCACTTTTTCCTACTCACCTCCTGGAGGCCTGACAATTGTTACAGCATCACTTATCAAGCTGCCCTGGCTGTTGGATGCATTCACTTGCACTGTGTAGTGAGAAAATGGAATCAGGCCTTTAATGGTACCCACACATTGAATTTCCTGCTGCTGCAGAACATCTGAGTATCATTTACCATTGAATAATGAGCATTATCTGTCATGAAAAGACAAGAAAGGGGGGAGAAGAACAAATATTAGACCTTGTGTCTGCTACAATTCAGTCTTTAGGAACTAAGTCTTACTCCTACTCAGAAGAAGACTTGCTGGTTTTACCAATAACACACACGCATGAAACTCTGGCTATTGGGGAGAAAAAGTATTATTCATAATTTCTCCTGCTTTTGGCAACAGTTTATGGTACTTGTAAATCTTGGAAAATAAACCAACCAACACAGGAAGCAACCCTGCAGTTGCAGAGCTGACTGCTCTATACTGCAAACAGGAGCCAGCTCTCAGAAATTACTGATCTTCTAGAAAAGTATTGGGATAACTGCAAATTCCAAATGTTACTGTTAATTCTTGTGCCTATGATACACTGGTAAAAATTTCTGAATTCACCAGAAAAATGCTTCCCTTAGGAGTTTATAAGCTAACTCATTGCATAGAGGAGAAAAAGTCACCTGCAGTAACACCTGCTTTCCAGCATGGCCTGCAGTCCCCTCGCAGATAAAAGGATTGGAAGGATTCAGTTTGTCAGCTGAAATCATCAGAGGACACCACAGCAACCTCCATGTCCTTTGCAAACCTTTTAAGATCTCAAACTTAAGATAAGACAATATTCTGCCCTACAAAAATAAAGAAACCCTTTCCAAAATACCCAGTAAGACTAGAAAATAAAAAAAATAATGCATGTCAGGTAACAATATTTTTCAAAGCAATGAAGAGTTCACTCACATATCTGAGAGCAAAGCTGAGCTCGTTTAAAGATTATCCTGTATTTCCAACATATAAAGCCCTCTATAAATGATTAATATTATTACTACTGTTCATCATTCCATGGAGAGCTCTCACAGTGAAGTCAAA
>NW_021939070.1:0-1772 GCF_001715985.3 Manacus vitellinus | reverse complement strand
TAACATTTGGCTTTGTGGGCTGGTGTGTGTGCCATGGGTGGCCTTGCACTGCAGACCCTCCTGCAGCCGGAGCCGTCGTCATCGCTCGGCCACTGACGATGAAAACCCAATGTACTGCTGTAGTTGAACCTCGTCTTTCCAGCCTGAAGTAGAGTCTCTTGACCTTACTAATGATCCATTCAGCGAGCTTTTTAAAAAGTGTAATTTTTGCAGGATTCTGGGACTGTAGAGGAGAGGGCATGGAGGGGAGGAGGCAGAAGGAGCACGACAGAGTTTTTAATTTGCCCTTTTTTTCCTCGCCTCCTTTTGAGGGCAACTTCTTAGGTTTGGGGTTTTGTTTGTTTGCTTTTTTTTTTTTCCCCCTTCTCTCGTTACTTTCTCTGATTTCTTTATTACAGACTGTAGTGTGGTTTTCCTGAGGCAGGCCCAGTGGCCCCACAGTGTGGCTGCACAGGTAAAGAGCCTGGAAATTCCGGCTGCAGATGTGGAATTCTGCCCTGGCAGGTGGGAACTCTGGGCACTCACCATCCTCTCTGGGTGGCTGGCAGCAAACCAGAGCCGGGTTTTCTTTGTCCTGCCTCTGGAACAGGCTGGTTGGCCTCCAGAGATCAGGGTTTTTGCATCTGGGGAGCTCGTTGTTTACAGCTGATGTGGTAGCAACTGACTGGTTGGAACTGTTTAAAGTGGAACTAAAGGTGAAGAGTTTGAAACCCCCTCATGTTCAGAGAAGCTGCTGGAAAGGTGGCACCTTGCCAGCTGTGTGCTGCCTGAATTTGCAACACTATTGTGCAGTAAGTGGTTAAGTTTCAGGGTGATTAATGACCGAAATAGGAACATTCAGCGCATTAATCTGCCAAAATCAGCATGCCAGGGTTCAGAGTTCTGTATAAAGCATTAGGGAAAAGTAGCTTCCAGCAGTAAGAATCACATTTTTATTTTTTTCCTCCTTTTTTTTTTGGTCCTTTTTTTTTTTTTTAGTTTTTTTCTTTTTGTTTTAGTGAATAGCAAGTGTACAAATTTAAAAAGTCGTAAGTTGTGAACACTGGAAAAAAACTCAATTGTGATTATATTCCGTAACCATCTTAGTAATTAATATATGCTCGTGTTGCCATAGAATGAATGTAAGTGGCAGTTAAAAATAACTGTGAAATTTTTCATCTTCTGAGTTTCTTAAGCCAGATAACCCTCGGCCTCAGTAGGGATTCTCTATCAACTGCTTGGAGAACACTCATATCTATTTTTATAAATATATATATAAAGCCAGAGTTGTCATTTCTCTAACTTATTATTCAGCTTGGCAGTTGCTTTGAGTTGATTCCTAACACGATATGATGTATTTATGCAGTTAACTGTTCCTTTCTACGCATGGGGTTAGAAATAGAACCATAGAATAGGCTGAGCTGGAAGGGACCCGTCAGGATCATCGAGTCCAACTCCTGGCCCTGCCCAGGACCCCCCCCAAAATTCCCACCATGTGCCTGAGAGCGTTGCCCAAACGCTTCTTGAAGTCAGACAGGCTTGGAGCTGTGACCACTTCCCTGAGGAGCCTGTTCCAGTGCCCACCCACCCTCTGGGGGAAGAACTTTTTCCTGAGATCCCACCTAAAACCTCCCCCTGACTCAGCTTCCTGCCGTTCCCTCGAGTCCTGTAGTGTGTATACATATATATATATATATATATAAAAATATATATATTAAAAAAAACCAAAACCATTATTCACTTTCAAACTACCTGTACTGGGAGGTTTGTTGTTTTTTTGGTGGTTTTTTTTT
>NW_021939069.1:147129-149633 GCF_001715985.3 Manacus vitellinus | reverse complement strand
AGGGACTGGGAACACTGGGATGGGACTGGGGTCATTGGGGAGGGACTGGGGACTATGGGACTGGGGGCACTGGGATAGGACTGAGATGTGCTGGGGAGGGGCTGGGCTGGGACTGAGGGCACTAGAGAGGGCTTGGGGGCACTTGGGGGAACTGGGCTGGGACTGGGATTCTCTGGGGAGGGACTGGAGGCACTGGGATGGGACTGAGAGGCACTGAGGAGGCACTAGGACACACTGGGGCACCACTGGGGTAAGCACCCCCTCGACGTGGTGGGCCGGGAGTCGGCGGCCGGGAGCAGGGAGGACGCAGAGCGGCAGTGCACCTCTGACCGCCTCTCCCCACGCAGCAGTTCTGCTGCTGCGGGGACTTAGACTGCCCCGACTGAGTGCTGGCTGAGATCAGCTCCCTGGCCGAAATCTTTTAAGTGCCTGCCCCCACCCCGTATCCCTCTGCCCGCCCCAGGCCCGCTGCCCACCCTCCTTCTCCCGCGCAGTCCCTGCTGATGCTGAAGCTGATCTGTGCCCAGGTTCTGCAAACCAATCTCTGGAATGCCTCTCTGCAATCCCAGCCCTGCAGTGATTTCAGCTCCACATCTTCCCACCACCAAGTGAAGTTGCTCCTTGATCAGAGCAGGATGTTTACTTCAGGTCCAGCTCTAGAAACTGTATTCCAGCTTCACCCCCAGAGTAGCTATCCCAGCGTATGGGGATAGGGTTGGAGGTGGAATCACTGAGGGGCTGGCATAGTGGTTCTCCAGGTGTAGTGGTGAGGAGTCAGCACTTGGGACTCACTATGTCCGCTTTTCTTGGCAGCAGCCATTGGAGCAGACAGAAGAGGCATCGTGTAGGACAGTGAGGCCAGAGTGAGCAAACAGAGGAGTGGCCTCAGGCTGGAGAGGGGCCAGAGAAAGGCAATGTGGGCAAAGGGACCTCCCTGTTTTCACCAGGTAACCTGCAGGGTTGTAATATACTTAAGATAGATTTGCTGTGCATCTATATGAATAGGCTGCAAGCACAGGGAAAAAGTCTCACCTTAGAATGGTGACATGAAATCTCCTTCTATTAACCATCACACATTTCTTAGTACGTAAAATCTACTTAATGAAAACCAAAACATCAAACAGCGGATTGATCAAGTTGTGCCCTGGCTGGAGCAGATGCCTGACTGTACTCTGCAAACGGAAGGTGCCTCTGAGGACCAGTGAGTACTCTGGATGCTAATGCTGTCAGAGATCAAAATTTAAGCTCTCAACAGAGAGATCTGAACAAGTTGCAGGAAAAAAAACTGCTTTCTAGTTCCTTCAGCTTCAGGAAGCCACAGTGGCAGATGGCCAAATGTGCAGTCAGTTGGCTGCAAGACCTTTAACTCACCGGACCAACAGTTACCGCAGAAAGAAAAATAAAAATCTATCAGAGGAAGTTGTTCACAGATAAAAGTCTTCATGCATGGTTCCGTGCAAGTTTCTTTATGCCATTCCTTCAGTTTTAACTCCATTACAAGTGATTCCAAACCTTTTGTTTCTGAAGGTCTCATTCCTTTGGGTTGCTTCTCCTCTGGCATTTCATCCACATGTCCTGCACAAAGTTTCTGAAGGCTGGTTCTTCATGGCTCTCCTCAGTCACTGGGGGAAGAAACGACAGTTCAGCGCTATTTCAGTACTTGTTCTACTTGTGTTACTGAAAAAAAGCTAGAATCAGGATAGCCAAAGCAACATAGAAAGTGTATTTGATCTTCAACTACATTACAGGGCAAAGGAAATAAGTGATCCTACCCATCAGTGGAACAGGGAAAGAATGAAGATTAAGCCTGTGAGCTATATAAGAGAAAAATCAGGCAAGATCCTGGGAGGGGACCCAAGTAGGCCAGCTGACCCAAACTGACCAAAGGGATATTCCAGACCATATGACGTCAGCTCAGATATAAAAGCTGAGACAAAGAGCAGTCTCCAATGGCTGCTTGCTGAGGAACCATCATATGTACTGAAACCCTGCTTCTCGGGAGTGGCCGACCATCACTGCTCATGGGAAGCAGAGAATGAACTCTGCTATCTTTTGCTTCTGCAGACGCAAGCTTCGCTTTACTTTTTTGCTTTAAATAAACTGCCTTAACCCAGCCCATGAGTTGGGGGTTTTCTTACACCTTACTCTCTCACCTGTCCTGCTGGAAAGGGGAGTGATAGAGCAGCTGGGTGGGCACCTGGCATCCAGGCAAGGTCAACCCACCACAGGGTCCCAGCGGGGAGGAGGGGTCACAGCGAGGACTGCGTCTCGAGGAGGACACGGA
Source organism: Manacus vitellinus (assembly GCF_001715985.3). Taxonomy (NCBI): domain Eukaryota; kingdom Metazoa; phylum Chordata; class Aves; order Passeriformes; family Pipridae; genus Manacus; species Manacus vitellinus. Next base: position 147,349 of record NW_021939069.1, on the reverse strand, counting down.
GGGGTCCCAGAGGGTGTCGGGGGTCGTCGGCTCGGGGCCGTTCCCCCGTCGGAGGGCTCAGGCTGCTCTGAGAGGTGTAGGCCGCGCGGTTGCCATGGCAACCACCATCACCCAAGATGGCAACGGGGAGCCTGGCCTCGCTCTTCCTTTATACTCATGCGCATTGCACCCGTCGCTTCCGCCCGGCGTTTGTGGCTCTCGGAAGTGGCGGCGGGGGCGG
>NW_021939069.1:144633-146051 GCF_001715985.3 Manacus vitellinus | reverse complement strand
GTCCCCAAAATCCCCCAAAGGCCCCCAAATCCCAAGGCCTGGCAGCTTTTTTGGGGAAAAATGGCCCCGAAATGTGGGAAAAAGGGGGAAAATGGGGCTGGAGCTGGAACCCCCCTTCCCACTTTCCCCTGGTTTTATTCCAAATTTTCTTCAGGCTTATTCCAAAGTTTCTCAGTTTTTCTGGAATTATGCCCAAATTTCCCATTAACCTTTGGTCCTGTCAGGCCCCAAATAAGGGGGTTCAGCCCCCTCATCCCCACTTTTGGAGTCTTCCCACTTTTCCCTGGGATTATCCTAAATTTTCCCTAAAATTATCCCAGTTTCTGTGGGATTACCCCCAAATTTCCCATTAATCCTTTGTCTTGCCAGGCCCCAAAAAAGGGAGTTCACCTCCCCCTCCCGACTCAGAATCACCCTGGGATTATCCCAAGTTTCCTTGGGATTTTCCCACATTCCCTCCCAGGGTCTCCTTGTTTTTTGGGGGTCTCTGTTGATGGTGGGGGTCCCTGTCCCCCCCAGGCGAGTCTTGTAGGGTTTTTTGGGGGGGCTTTTGGGGGGTTTGGTTCATGATGGGGGGGGTCCCAGGCAAGTCTCCTGGGGGGTTTTGTGGTCTGTGCTGATAGGAGGGAGTTTGGGGGGAGTAAGGGGGTCTGTGCTGGTGTTGGGGGTCCCTGTCCTCCCCCAGCAAGTCTCTTGGGGGTTTTGGGAGGGTTTTGGGGTCTCTGTTGATGGTGGGGGTCTCTGTGCCCCCCAGGCAAGTCTCCTGGCCTGTGAGGGGCTCTCGGGGGTCTGCCTGGTCCCCACAGTCGCCAGTAAGAAGATGATGCCCAAGGCTGGAAAACAGGACGGGAACCGGGAAAGAGGCTCCAGCCCTGACCTGCTGGTATGGGATGGGGGGGAACCCCCTGGACTGGGGGGGTCTGGCTCTAATGGGAGGGTTATACCTTCAGTTGGAGGGGTTCTGGCTTTAATTTGAGTTTTTTTCTGCTTTAATTTGCTTTCTCCTGATTTAATTTGTCTTTTTACACCTTTGATTTGTGTTTTTCTGCCTTTAATTTGGCTCTTTCAACCTTTAATTTGGGGGTTTCCTGTTTTACAACTTAAAACTTAAGAAAAATGCAGGGTTTTCCACATTTAATCTGGGACTTTCTGTCTTTAATTTCAGATTTTCCACCTTTAATTCAGGTTTTTCTACCTTTAATTTTGGGGTTTGCTGGTTTAATTTAGCTTTTCCCTGCTTTTATTTGAGTTTTTTCTTCTTTAATTGGATCTTTTCCTTCTTTAATTCAATTTCATTTCCATTCAGTTGGACTTTTCCTCTTTCGTTGGGGTTTTTTATCCTTTAATTGGAATTTTCTATCTCTGATTTGCCTTTTCCTGCCCTAATTCCGTTATTTCCATTTGATTCCCTCCCCCCA
>NW_021939069.1:142443-143783 GCF_001715985.3 Manacus vitellinus | reverse complement strand
AGATGGTGGTGATCGAGCAAAACGGGTCCTTCCAGCTCAAGAACTTCATCTGCGACCACTGTTTCGGGGCCTTTCGGAGCAGTTACCACCTCAAACGGCACATCCTCATCCACACCGGTGGGGGCACCAATTAACACACCCTAATTAACCCCTCACAGCCTTAATTAGCCCTCTCCTCACCCCCATCCTGATTCCCCCCCAGTTAGGTGTTAATTAACCCCCTGGACGCCCCCCAGTTTAGGGGAGAAGCCCTTTGAGTGTGACCTGTGCTCCCTCCCTCCCCGATCCCAACCACCCCTTAATCCCACAACTTCCCCCCTCCTCCTCCATTCCCACACCCCCTAATTACCCCCAGGGGTGTTAATTACCCCCCCAACTCCCCCTCACTTTAGGGGAGAAGCCCTTTGAATGCGACGTGTGCGACATGCGCTTCATCCAGAAGTACCACCTCGAGCGGCACAAGCGTGTGCACAGTGGGGAGAAGCCCTACCAGTGCGAGCGCTGCATGCAGGTAATTCCATGGGAAATCCCACCTGGAATTCCCTTGGAAACCCCCAGAAGCGCCCCCACCCCGAATTCCAACCCTAATCCCCTCCATCCTGCAGAGTTTCTCCCGCACGGACCGGCTCCTGCGGCACAAGCGGATGTGCCAGGGCTGCCAGGGCAAGAACCCCCCTGACTCCCAGCTCCTGCTGTGAAATTCTGGGAATTCTGGGGGTGCTGGAGGAAGGGGGAGCCTCCCTCCTGCACTCCCCACCCTCTGCATCCTCTGCTTCACCCGGATTTTTCACCCTGAGCTGAGAACTCCTAAAAAAACCTGGAGCGTTCCCAGTGTGAAAAACTCGGATCTTTCCCACCCTTCTGGCCTAAAAACTGGGATAATGAGCCCAAAAATCCTCCTGGAATCTTCAAGCTGTGCCCTCCTCATCGTTGGATCCCTAAATCCACCCCACATTGCCCCATAGGACAGACTGGGAGTCCCCAAACTGCCCTAAATCCCAGCAGGTTTGGGGTACCTAGGACACAGGTAGGAGGGTCCCGCTGGGAATGACATCTCCAAACCTGCTTTTTGGGGAGGAAAAAGGAGGAAAACTGAGGATTTTGGGGGGTGTCTCGGCTTCGGGAGGGTGGCAAATTCCCCCTTTTTATGGAAAACGTAAAAAGGCAGCACTTCCCATTCCCGCTGGAATTCCTGTGGATTCCAGGGACGTTTCCCCTGTTTCCACATGGTTTTGGGGGGGCTCCCTGTGTCTCCCCCTGCACCTGTGGGGGGGGCTGCACCCAGGGGGGCGAAGGGACCCCCATTTCCCAGAAAACCCCATTCCCAGGGGGAGGAAAAT
>NW_021939069.1:137505-139423 GCF_001715985.3 Manacus vitellinus | reverse complement strand
AGACCCGGAGAGCCTCAAGCCGCGGCTCCTGCACGCTCCACGCGCCGGGGCTGCTCCAGCTCCATCCGGTCTGGGGGGACAGAGACCCCCGGGATGGGACCACCAGGACAGTGTCCCTGTGTCCCCATATTCTCATGTCCCCCCTGTCCCCCCATCCCTGCCCTCTCCTGCCCTGCAGATCCCAGTGTCACCGTGTCCCCACATGCCCACCATTGTCTCTCGTCCTAGGAGACATGTCCCCACAGCCTGGTCCCCGAGCCCCCCATGTGCCCCAATACCCGTGTCCCTGATGTCCCCACAATGTCCCTATGTTCCCAGTGTTCCCCCACCTCCTCACATTAGGCCAATGGCCCTGAGCAGCCCCCTCTCAGTCCCGTGTCCCTTATACCCCCTTACACCCCTCCTATCCCCAAACCCCTGATACTCCCCAAGCCTCCTGGTGTCTCCCCAATGTCCCCCCTCGTGTCCTCACCTCCACAGATGAGGCTGATGGCCGTGAGCAGCCCCAGCTCAGTGTCACTGAGCTGCTGGGGCAGGAGCTGCCCTGCTGTGACCCCTATATTCCTGATATCCCATGTCCCCCCGGTGTCCCTCGTGTCCCTCCACCTCCACAGATGAGGCAGATGGCACTGAGCAGCGCAGTCTTGGTGTCATCGAGCTGCAGGGGTAGGAGCTGCCCCGCTGTGACACCCATATCCCGATACCCTCCGCGCCCCCTGTGCCCCCCTTTTCCCCCCAATGTCCCTGATGTCCCCCTACCTCCACAGAATGAGGCAGATGGCACTAAGCAGCCCCGTCTCAGTGTCGTCGAGCTGCAGGGGCAGGAGCTGCCCCGCAAAGGCGAACACCAGGTCAGTGAGGGGCCCGAACCCTGCGTTGTGCATCTGGGTCCTGGTCAGGGTGAGCCCATCCGAGAACGTCATCGTGTCCTGCTCGGGGGTGTACCGGGTACAGATCCGCAGCATCTGGGGGTCAGGGTACCCCAAAATCACCCAGGGATCCCAAACACACCACCTCCCCCAGGGTCAGCCCATCCCAGAACGTCCTCATGTCCTGCTCAGGCTGTAACGGGCAGATCTGCAGCATCTGGGGGTCATGGGGGTCAGGGAACCCCAAAATCACAAAGGGGTCACCGAAATCCCCCCACTCAGGGATCCCAAATATCCACCCAGGGACATCGAAACCCCTCAAGAGACCCCAAAATTTCCACAGGGGACCCCCAAACTCACCCAGCCCCTCTCCAGGACATCCATCTGTGGGTGGTGAGGTCAGAGCCACCATGGGACCCCCCAAGCCCCCCTGAGGTCCTCCCAAACCCCCTGAGGAACCTCCAAACACCCTCCAAGACCCCCCCAAACACCCTCCAGGACCCCACATCCCCTGATGCCCACCAGGATGTCGAGGCAGGCAGCCTTGAGCAGGGTGATCTGGTCGGCCATGCTGAGCCCTGTGAACCCCGGGAGCCGCTTCGCGAACTCCACGATCTTGATGATGCACTTGGTGGCCAGTTCACTGAACTTGTCCCACAGCCCCAGGTCCAGCTGCACACGGTGGTCTGCACTCGAGTTCTGGGGGACATAGGGGGCCAGGGACTCAGTTATGGGGGTTTAGGGTGGTTTGGGACCTGCTGAGACCCCCTGGAACCACTCAAACCCAACCTCGGCTCCCTGAACTTGTCCCCCAGCCCCTTGCCCAGCTGCACACAGTGGTCTGTGCTCAAGTTCTGGGAGGCACAGACCCAGTCAGGGTGGTTCAGGGTGGACTGGATCCTCCTCAGACCTCTAGGACCCCCTGGGATCACTGGGACCCCCCAGAGCCTCCTGGGGACCCCTCCCCAGCACCTCTCTGCCTTTGACTCCAGCTGCCCCCAGTGCTCAGATCTGGTGTTTTGGGGGGCCAGGGGGTCCAGGAACCCCTC
>NW_021939069.1:123517-125440 GCF_001715985.3 Manacus vitellinus | reverse complement strand
GGGAGGGTGGGGTGGACACGGGGATGTGACGGGGACAGGGACATGGGGACAGGATCACTGGGATGTGACAGAGACACCAGAATGTGACAGGGACATGGGGACAGGGACACTGGGATGGGGACAGTGGCATCAGGATGGGGACAGGGACACAGCAGGCTGGACATGGGGATGGCACAGGGACACCGAGCTGGACGCGGGGATGTGACAGGGACAGTGACACCAGGAGGGGGACAGTGAGCTGGACACTGGGATGTGATGGGACACCAGGATGGGGACACTGGGATGTGACAATGACAGGGACAGGAGGACTATGACACCAGGCTGGACACCTGGATATGACATGGTCACAGTGTCACTTTGATGGGGACACCAGGCTGTGACTGGGACAGTGACATGGGGACAGCAGGACAGGGACTCAGGCTGTGACAGGGTCACAGTGTCAGCCCCACATGGGGCTGTGACTGGGACAGTGACACGGGGGCAGCCCGACAGGGACACTGTCACAGTGTGACCCCCGCTGTGACAGGGTCACTGGGACAGCACTGAGCAGTGAGAGGATCACGGGATCAGTGTCACCCCCACAACGGCCTGTGGGTGACAGGGACACCAGGACACCCCAGTGGTGACACTGAGCTGTGACAGGGTCACAGTGTCACCCCCACAACAGCCCGTGGGTGACAGTGATACCAGGAGACTCGATGGGGACACTGAGCTGTGACCAGGCCACCCCCACAACAAGCTACAGGTGACAACAACAGCAGGACATTCGATGGGGACACTGAGCTGTGATGGCGTCACGGTATCACCCCCGTGATGGGCTTCATGTGACAGTGACACCAGTGTCCTCAGCAGGGACACCAGGCTGTGACAGGGCCACGGTGTCACCACAGTGGGCTGTGGGTGACAACGACACCGGGACACCCCGGTGAGGACACTGAGCTGTGATGGGGTCACAGTGTCAACCCCCAACCCAAGGGACCATGGAGGGGCCATGGGGACACCGGGGTGAGTGTCCCCCCCCCCGGAATGGCCTCGCGGTGTGCACGAGGAAGGTCTATTGATGAATGAATAAATTATTTTTTAATAACCCCCCCCCCCCAAATCGAGGTGTTTGTGAAGGCCCGCCTGGGTTTGGAGTCACGTGGAGATGGGGGGACACAGCCCCCGGGGACACTGGGGACCTCCCCCCCCAAACCTGTGTTTGGGGGGGCACCAAGTCACTGACCCTTCCCAGTTCAAACCTGTGACTCCCAGTCTGCCCACATCCCCCTCAGTTCAGACCAGTGACTCCCAGTTCAAACCCTGACTCATTCCCTATTTCCAACCATTTTTAATTTCCAAAGGGGGGGGGCAAAAGACGCACCCCCAAAACAAGAGGGGGGGGTCGCAGGGGTTTGGAGAGTGCAGGGGACACCTCAAAACCCCGATCCCACAACCCCACCATCCCATTATCCCACAGTCCCAAAATCCCTCCATTCTGGAATCCCAAGATCCCTCTGGCTCCTTGTGTAATTCCAACCATTTTTAATTACTGGGGGGGGACAAAAAACGCACCCCCAAAACATGGGGGGGGTCTCGGGGGGCGCAGGGGACTCCCTAAAACCCCAATCCCATTATCCCACAATCCCCAAACCCCTCGATCCAATTATTCACCCCTCGGGCTCATTTTTAATTCCCGGGGGAGCACAAAACACACCCCCAAAACAACCGGGCAGGGGCTCAAGGCTTAGGGTGCACAGGGGACACCTCAAAACCCCGATACCACAACCCCACCATCCCGTTATCTCACGATCCTGCTGTCCCTCTATCCTGGAATCCCGAGATCCCTCCGGCTTGTTGTGTAATTCCAACCATTTTTAATTCACGAGGGGTGGGGCGCAAACCACACCCCCAAAACATTGAGGGGGGGAGTCTCAGTGGCTT
>NW_021939069.1:106844-115867 GCF_001715985.3 Manacus vitellinus | reverse complement strand
GGGGGTCGTAAAGCCCCCTCCACTCAAGAGAAAGGGCGATCCAAGGTCTCCCACAGGGAAAAGGGGGGTCCAAGGTGCTCCCCAGAGAAAGGGGGGGATCCGACCCCAGAGAAAGGAGGTCCGAATGCCCCCCCCAGGGGAAAAGGGGGTGTCCCTAATGCTCCCCCCAGGAGAAAGGGGAATGGTCTTAATGAGAGACCTGGGGGGACCCAGGGAAACTTGAGGGGGCCAGAGAAACTTGGGGAAGCCCGGTGGAATTTGGGGGTTCAGAAACACTCGAGGTGGGGGTTGGATAAAGAGGCAGCAGCTTTTATTTATTTCATTGTTGCAGAAACTCGAATAAAACCAATTTCATTAAAATAAATTAAGGTGTGCAAAACTCCCCAAAACAGGCACAGGGACCCCAGAACAGACAGAGACACCCCCAAAAGGCCCCATGGTGGTGGGGGACCCCAAAATCCTCAGCAGGGCAATGGGGGGACCCCAAAGGTAACAAGGGGATCTCCAAACAATGGGGGGGACCCCCCAACCATCCCCACAGGGAGATGAGGAGCCTGTAGGTAACAGGGGGGACCCAAAACCAACTGGGGGACCCTCCAGCCCACACCACAAGCAATGGGGGGACCCCAAAGACAATGGGAGGGACCCCCCTCAGCTGAGGCTCACGGGCAGCCCGTAGGCCACGGGCGCGGCCCCGATGAGGGATTTGAGTCGGGGGGCCTGGCGGGCCTGGGACAGGTGGGGCAGGAGGGGGGTCCCGGGGCCTCCCCCCAGCCAACCCTGCAGCAGGGCCTGGGCAAAGCGGTCCAGGTCCCGGTCAGTGACGTCCCACAGCGTCCCCAGCACCAGGGGGCTGCAAAACAAGGGGGAGAGTGCCCCCCAACACAGGCTGTGAGCGTGGAGAGACCCCAGAGTCACAGAGACCCTCCAAATTCCCAAAGCCCCCCTCAAACTGAGCATGCAGAGCCCCCTCAAAGCCCAAGAGTCCCCCAAAGGCACAGAGCCCCCCAGAGCCTCCACCCCCCCATGATGTATTGAGAACGGTCCTGGTGGGCTCCAGGCCCACAGGATCCCCCCCAAATCACCCCAGATACACCCTAGATCCTCCCAAAGCCCCCCGGGCCCCCCCAGACTCACCACCCGGCCATGACGTATCTGAGCACTGTCCCGGTGGGCTCCAGGCCCCCCCTCAGGGCCAGGGCGGCGCTGGAGCAGCCGAAGAGCAGCACCACGGCCCGACATTCCAGTCGGGAAAGGGTCTGTCTGTCCAGGAGCCGCACCCCCGACCCGTGCCCTGCATAGCTGGGGGACACAGACCCCCGGAGTGAGTCCCAGGGGTTCCCAAAAACCTGGAAATGGGGAACAGGGGGTCCCCAAAACCCAGGGAAGGGGGAGAAGGTGCTGTTGGGGTTCACCCCCTCAGCTCAGAACTGACTCCGAGCTCTGGGGGGTGTCAGGACCCTCCAGGGACCCCCTAAAATCCCACTCACATGTACAGGTCATGCTCCAGAAGGGCCTCCTGGATCTGCTCCGGGGTTGGGATAGAGCCAGACACGCCGCGCCAGCCTGGCTCACTGGGGGGGACAGGGCGGATTTTGGGGGTCAGAGCCACCCCAGAGGGGACAGGGGCAGGATTTGGGGTGCAGCCCCCCCAGGGGTTATAGGGGCAGGATTTGGGGTGCAGCCCCCCCCCAGCCCCCCAAAGGAGCCCTGACCTTTCGAACCAGGCCCGGAAACGTTGCTCGGTGCCCCCCAGGTTGTTGTGGGGGTTCAGGACGTAGAAGGTGCTTTTGGGGTTCACCCCCCGGGCCAGGACGGACCCTGAGCTCTGAGGGGGACAGGGAATGTGGGAATGGGGGAATAAACCCTGGGACACTCCAAACCCCGGGAATGGGGGATGGAGGGTCCCCAAACCCTGGGAAGGGGGTTCAGGGGGTCCCCCCACCCAGCAGGGAGAGGGTCCCAGGGGTCTGTGCCCCCCTGACCTGCCGGGCCATCACGTAGCTGAGCAGGAACCGCAGGGCCGGGAGCCGCGTCACCGGCACGGCCCCGAGGGCCGGGAGGGACTCCCAGGGGAGACGCTGCAGGTGCTGCCAGGGAGGAGGAGAAGGGTGAGGAAGGTGTGGGGATGAGGAAGGAGCCCTGGGGGTGTCTCACCTTATCCAGCAGCAGCACCAGGGACCCCCTAGAGCCACCCGGCCCTTCTCCCGGGCCTCCTCCAGGAGCAGGGGAGGAGAAGGATGATGAAAGTGTGAGGATAAAGATGAAGGTGTGAGGAGGATGAGGAAGGAGTGAAGATGATGAGGATGAACCAGCAGCCCCAGGGGTCTCACCTTGTCCAGCAGCAGCACCAGGGACCCCCTGCTGTCCCCTTGGTCCCTCTCCAGGGCCCCCTCCAGGGCCTCCTCCAGGAGCAGCCGCGCCCGGAGGGGCCGGGCCGGGCAGAGGCCAAAGGCCAAGGCCTGGACATCAGGGGGGGTCAGTGCAGGGGCCCCATTCAGCAGCACCTGGGGGGCAAAGGGGTCAGCACCCCAAAATCGAGGAGTCAGCACCCCAAAATCCAAGATCAGCACCCAAAATCCAGGATCAGCACCTCCAAATCCTGGGCTCAGCCCCCCCAAACCCACGTGCAGCCCCCCATATCACAGGATCACACCCCCCCAGATCCCAGCCCAGGCCACCCACCTGGACGAGGGCAGGGTCGGGGTCATTCCAGCCGCAGCTCCGCAGCTCCGGGATGAGCCGGGAGGATTCCTCGGCCAAGCTGGGGGAGCTCCCGGGGGGCCTGGGCAGGAGCAGCCCCCGCCAGCACCCCAAAACATGGGACTCCAGGCTCTGGATGAGAGTCTAGGAACGGGAAAAGGGGATGGCAGGCATGGGAAAGGGAATGGGAGACGTGGAAAAGAGAGTGGGAGATGTGGAAAAGAGAAGGGGAGAGATGGGAATGGGAATGGAAGAGGTGGGAATGGGACACATGGGAATGGGAGATGTGGAAAAGGGAAAGGGAGACAGAGAAGGGAGAGGTGCAAAAGGTAATGGGATCCAACTCCAGGATGAGTCACTCAGAGGGGTCAGGACACCCCCATCCCAAATTTGGGGATTGGGGGGGGTGTCTCCCCACCTTCATCCTCTGATCCAGCTGGCAACGCCGTGACCACCACTCCTGCTTGTCTGTGCATCCGTTGGCTTCCTTCTGCTCGTGTTGGATCGACTCAAATTCTCTCAGGATGGAGCTGAGGGGGGCCTGGAGGGGGAGGTATCAAGGATCTGGGAATGGTGGGGGGACATCCTAAAGGGATCCCACCCCCTGAAATGGTGAGTGACTCCCTAAAGGGATCCTGGAATGGGGGTGTCCCCTCCCCAGGATGAAGGTGAGGGTGGTCCATGATGCCAGCCCCTGGAATGGGGAATTTGCTCCTCCCCAGGATGAGGAGGAGGCTGGGGATGGATCCCAGACCCTGGAATGCCCTCGCTGCCCTCACCTGGGACCTGTGGGTGGGGATCCGGATGCTCAGGGGCTCCATGTCCCTCTCCAGCCGCGTCAGGAGCAGAGTATCCCCAACGGCCCCCGGGCAGGGGCTGCCCAGGGCCAGCAGGACCACGGTCACCCCTAGGGACACACGAGGTCAGGGACACCCCTGGCCATCAGAGGCCCCACAAAACATCACAGACCCCCCAGGGCACCACAGACCCACCTCCCCCAGGGCACCTTTTCCTTCTTCTGCAGCCACTTTCCCTCCTTCTCCAGCCCCTTCTTGTTTTCCTTGTTCTCCAGCCCCTCCATATCCTGCACAGGGGGACACCCAAGCCCCCCCTGGGTTCAGGATCCCCCTCCCCAGTGCTGGTCCCAGTGGGCCCTGTGGACTCACCACTGGGGATCTGCTGGATCTGCTCCCGGAATTGTTCCCTCTCTGGAGCCCCCAGCCCTGAGGTGCTGAACTGGAAGAGCCCCTCGAGCTGGGCCAGGTGGGGGCAGGGTTGGGGGGGGGCCCCCCCTTCCCGCAGGGAAAGGCCCTGGAGCTGCTCTGACACATCCCCTCCCAACTTCTCCTTCTTCCTCTTCTTCCTGAGTGGGGAGATCATCCCAAAGGTGAGGGGGGGGATTGTCCCAAAGGTGAGAGGGGATCATCTCAAAGGTGAAGGAGAAATCATCCCAAAATGACCTCTGCAGGGTGAGGGGAGTGTGGGGTGAGACCCTGCCCCAGGATGGGGGGGATGGTGGGGAAGAGAGGGGACATTGGGATGGGGCAATGGAATGGGGCCCAAAGCCCTGGGGATGAAGGAAGGGGACACAGGAGGGGACACGGGGAGGGGACACCCGCCTTGCCCGGCTGTGCAGGATGCCCAGCAGCTGGTGGCGGGCGGTGACACACAAGGACTCCGAGAGCAGCCCCGCTGTGCCCAGGGGGTCCCTGTCCCCCGTGAGCAGGGCCAGCAGCTGGCACAGCCCCCCGTACAGGGACCCCGGGGGGAAGTGGCTGATCCAGCCCAGGGCCTCCTGCAGCAGCTCCAAAACTGAGTCCAGGGATGGGTGACCTGGAGGAGAAAGAGAGGGGACACCACGGACAGGGGTCAGGGACACCCCAGGGACACCCAGCGTGGGGTCAGGGACACCCCAGAAAGGGGACAGTGAAACCCCAGGGACACTCCAGAGTGGGGTCAGACACCATGGGAGGAGCAGGGAGGGGAGGGGACAGAGGGGGGAACCCACCATGGCCTCAGCCCCCCAGCTCTAAGAAAGGCAAGTTTTGGGAAAGGGAAGTTTTGGGTGGGGAAAGGCAAGTTTGGGGGGAAGGAAACTCCTGGAGAAGGAAAGGAAACTCCTGGGGGAAAAGAAACCCCTGGGGAAGGGAAGGAAGTTCTTAGGGAAGGGAAATAAATGAAGCTGGAAATCAATAAATGCCCAGCAAGACCTTTGCCCCCCCACTCCCTAGCCCCCTCAAATCCCCCAAATTCCAGACTCTCACCTCTAGCCATGGGCAGGGGTGCCCCCAAACCTGGTGTGGGGTCCCCCCTGCCTGGGACATCCTCACTGGCCTTGGGCTGGACCCTCCCTGTGGGGTGGGGAGAACACAGAGGGGCTTCAACCTCAGGCTGAGGACAGATTTGGGGACAGAACCCCCCAAATCGGCCCCAAAACTCACCTGGGGGTCCCCCCCACTCCTGGGAGACTTCGAAGCTCCGCTGTAGCTCTTCCTCCTCCTCTTCTTCCACGGCCCTCAGGGGGTTAAGCCCCTCCAGCACCCCCTGGGAGGGAGGTCCCTGCTTTGTTTTCTCCTCCAGAGCCCCTTTTTGGGGGGTCTCCTGCTCCTTCTTCCCCCTGGGACCCCCAGCCCGGCGGGTTCCCCTTTTCTTCTCCTCCAGAGCCACATTTTGGGGGGTCTCCTGCTCCTTCTTCCTCCTGGAACCCCCAGCCCAGTGTGTCCCCCTTTCCTTCTTCTCCTGAGCCGCTTTTTGGGGGCTTCCTTGGTCCTTCCTGGGCCTCCCCCGCTGTCGTCTGACCCCCATTCCTGGGGGGCTCATTTGGGGGGATCCTGGGGACTTGCGGGGCTGCCTCTTCCTGCGGGCACAGGATGTTTTTTGGGTGGTTGAGGCACTTGGGGGGGCTTTAGGATCCTCCAGGTCGCTGTCATCACTGAATGTCACCTGAAAGAGGGGGAACAGGGGGGTCAGGGGTGGTTTGGGGGGCATCCCAAACTTTACCCCTCAGCTTTCCCCCCATTTTTCCCCTTCAACCTTCCCCCCTCTCTTTGCCTCCCAAAGTTTTGCCCCCAAAATATTTTCCCCCCGAGTTTCCCCCTCCAACCTTTTCCCCCCTCAAACTTCCCATCTCAATCTCTCCCCCTTCAAAACCTTCCCTCCCCAAACTTCCTCCCAAGCTTACCCCCAAACTTTCCTTCCTCAAACTTTTCCCCCCACAATTTCCTCCCCTCAAACTTCCCCCCCCAAAACTTTTCACCCCAATCCTTCCCTCCCAACCTTCCCCACCCCAAAATCCCCCCAAAAACTGACCTTTAGGCGGGACTTGACCCTCCCCTGGGCTCTGGGGGCTCTGCTCAGCTGGGCCTTGCAAGGAGGGGGTGAGGCCTCGTTGTAGATGGTGAAGGGGGTCCTGGGGAGGCCAGGGAGCCCCGGGAAGGAGGGAAAAGCTTTGGGGTGGGGGGTGCAGGGCCCCCTGATTGCAATGGGGGGCACAACCTCAGAGTCCAAGTCCCCCGGAGCAAACACGTCCTGGGGGCTGGGGGGGCTCACCCTGGGGGGCTTCACCCTGGGGGGCTTCTCCTTGGAGGGCTTCTCCTTGGGGGGTTCCACCCCACGGGGCTTCACCCCCCTGGCCTTGGGGGGGGCGGGTTTGTGCTTTTGGGGTTCAGCCTTGGAGTCTTTCAGGGTCTTTTTTGGAGGGGGAGGCTGCAGTTGGAGGGTCCAGCCCTGGGCAAGGACATCATCCACAGAGAGGCCCAGTTTGGTGGCCAGGTGGCCAAGGGTGGCCATGGCCTTAGCCAGCAGGAGGGTGGCCCTGGAGACCCCCAGGCCGGGCAGGTGGGGGCTGCAGGACTCCAGGAAGGTCAATCCCCACTCCAGCTCCTCGTCCTGGGGGTCCCAGAGCCCCCCGGTGCCGCTCAGGCTCTGCAGGGCCAGTGTGGAGTAGCCCATGGCCACCAGCTCGTCCAGCAGGCCCAGAGTGGGCTGGGGTCTCATTCTGGGGGGGTTCTGGGGGTCCAGGGTGGGCAGATCCCAGTTCTCAGGAGGGTCTTGGTCCTCAAAGGGGTCCTGCAGCCCCAGGTCCTGGTTCCCAAGGGGGTCCCTGTCCCTGGTGGGGTCCCCATTGACAGAGAAGTCCTGGTTCCTGGGGTGGTCCCTGTCCCCGGGGGGCTCCCCTTTTCCACGGTGCCCCCCCAGCCTGTCACCGAGCTCCCTGGCAAACCTGTGGCCCACCCTGGCACAGCGGGGCAGGACCCTCCTCACCAGGGCCACCCCCGCGGCCCCTTCCCCTGCCAGGACCCGGCCCCGGGCCTGGGCCAGGGCCCAGCGCAGGCCCAGCACCGACACCACCAGGTCTGAGCAGAGGCAGCAGGGGCAGCTCCAGGGGTGGGAGAGGAAGGTCAGGCTCATCTTCTTCCCGGGTTTCAGCTCAGGGGAGGCTGTGAGGGCACTCAGAGGGTCCTGGGAGCTTGAAGGAGCCACAAATTCCAGGGCAGGGCCCTTTAGGAACCCCTCGTCCACCTCTCCCGAGGGGTTTTTGGGGTGGTCCCAGCGCCTCCTCGGCTCCATGTGGCCCTTCCTCGGGTGGATCTTGGGTGGGAGCAGGGGCTCCTGGGGGGGTTTGGGCTCTGAAAGGGAAAGGAGGGTTAATTTGGGGTCCTTCAGCCTGAGAAACCTGGATCCAACACTCTCCTTTCTGGATTTAAACTCTGGATGGAAGGGAGGGATATTTGGGGTCCACCAGCCCAAGGATCCAACCTGAATCCCAAACTTGTCAAGCTCAAGGTCAACCCCTGGGTGCTCCAGCACTGAATCCAGGAAGGATCCTGAGGCAGATCCCAAAACTGGGGACCCCCAGGATCCCCCCAAGCTCGGGGGTCCCCCCCTGCATCCCAGGGGTCTCACCTGGGTGGGGCTGCAGCAGGAACAGGGTGTGCTGGAGGTTGAGCTGGCTCAGCTCCAGCTCCCCCTGCTGCAGCTCCAGCTGGGATTTCAGCAGCAGGAACGACATGCACCTGGAAAAGGGATGGGGAAGAGACCCCTCAGACCCCCCCAAGACCCCTCAGATGCCTAAGATACTCTCAGACCCCCAAAAGACCCCTGAGACCCCCCCCAAAGATCCCTCGGACCTCCCAAGACCCCTCAGACCCTGCCAAAGACCCCCCAGATCTCCCCAAAGACCCCTCAGGTTTAGTGTCAGGGTTTTGCCAATCCTGTTCTTTAGTCCCATTTTCTCCCCATTCCCAACCCCGAGGATCCCAACCCCAGGACTCACCACTGTGTGCCCTGCAGGAGCCCGGACAGCCTGAGGGTCTCTCTGCAGGAGGCCCTGGCCTGTCACAAGGCCCCATTCCCAACCCCAAGGATCCCATTCCCGATCCCAACCCCAAGGATCCCGTTCCCAACCCTAAGGATCCCGTTCCCAACCCCAAGGATCCCGTTCCCAACCCCAAGGATCCCGTTCCCAGCCCCAAGGATCCCGTTCCCAGCCCCAGGGATCCCGTTCCCAGCCCCAGGGATCCAGCTCACCACCGTGTGCCCTGCAGGAGCCCGGACAGCCTGAGGGCCTCCCCGCAGAAGGCCCTGGCCCGGCACAGCACCTCGGCCCGGCCCAGCAGTGTCACCAGGCGCTCACAGCACCACAGGGCCTCCCCCAGCACCTCCCACTTCAGCACCACGTTGGCACCTGAGGGGGCAGAAGGGAGGGGATGGATCCGGCCCAGGGGAAGCCTGAGCTCTTCCAGAGGCTCCAGGTCCTCCCTGGAGGAGCCCAACTCACTGCAGAGGGTCCTGACCCCTCCCAAGGAACCCAACTCATTCCAGAGGCTCCCAATCCTTTCCAGGGATTCTACCCCATTCCAGAGGGTCCCCCCTCCCCTCTCACCATAGTCCTGGAATTGCTCTGGCCCCTCGTTGCTCCGGGAGCCCCCCAGGATGTCAAAGCCCAGAAGGAAGATGATGACACTGCGAAGGAGCTTCTGGACCTCCATCAGGGCCACCTTGGGGGTCTTCCAGCCTGGGGGGGGTTGGGAGGGGGGTCAGCACCAAGGAATGCCCTTCCTAGCCCCTCTAGCATGGAGACACCCCCAAAATTCCCTCTCTTTATTCCAAGTTCCCTCCTTATCACACCAAACCCTCTTCTTCCTCCTCAAATCGAACTTTCCTCCTCATCCTCCAACTCCCCCTTCCTCCTTATCCTCAAAGCCCCTCCATCCTTCTCTTCCTCACCCCCAAACTCCTGCCATTCCTCCTCATCATCCTCAAAATCCCAGAGTTTAAACCTTTCCAGGACCCTCCATCCCCCCAGAGACCCCCTGGGA
>NW_021939069.1:101390-106623 GCF_001715985.3 Manacus vitellinus | reverse complement strand
CCCCTGGGCCTGGAGCAGGTACCAGCCCTTGGTGGCCTTTTGGGCCAGGGGGCTCTGGAGAACCTGCAGGAGCAGGGACAGCCCCTCCTCCATCTAGGAAAAATCGGGATTCAGGGATTGCATGGGTCCTCCACATCCATAATTCCCTCCTGTCCTACTTTTGGGGGGTCTCTGCACCCCTCAAACTCCCTCTTCCCACAACTTTTGGGGCAAAAAGGAGCCCTTTTGGCTTTACTTTTTGGCTGACACAGCACAGGTGGCTCCGGAGCAGGAGGCAGGAATGTTGCAGGAGCTGCTGGGATTCATCTCCACCTGGGAATTCCCTCAGGATGGACTCCAGCTCTTCCAGGAAAACCTGAGAATGCCACGCTGGGATGAACACCAGGACCTCAGGGATTATCCAAATCCCGACCTGGTCATTCCCAGGATGTTGGAGGAGCTGCTGGGAATTCCTGTGGGACACACTCCAGCTCCTCCAGGAAAACCTGGGAATGCCACACTGGGATGAACACCAGGACCTCAGGGATCAACTGAACCATTCCAGAGGGTCGTTCCAGGCTCACCTGGGCATGGGTGGGACATTCCAGCTGCAGGAGCAGGCGGGTGAGGTGGGACAAGGCCCAGGCAGTGCCGGGAGTGTCACTGAGGTTCCGGCACAAGGATCGGAGCAGCAGGAAACTCTCCAGGGCTTGGATGGGCTGGGAAGCACAAAATCCACTGGTTACACCCCAAAGCCACCTCCTGGGGGGGTCTCCCGGTGGTCCTGGGGGTCTCACCTTGGCCAGGAGCTTGTAGAGGGTGGCCAGGAGGTGCAGGGAGGTCACGGTTTGTTCCAGGCTCCGAACACAAGGAATGCCAGGGGATTCCAGGAGCTGCTTCCATAGGGAAAAGGCTTCGTCCAGGCTTTTGGTCAGAGCTGAGGGGACACCAAGGGGATAAGAGAGCTTGGACAGAGCCAGGTAGGGCCAAAAGGAGGATTCCCAGGCTGACACCTGGCTCTTCCCAAAAGCAAAGCTCTTCCCACCCCTCCAGGGTCCCAGAAAACCCCTCCTGGTGCCCCAGCCCCAGCCCCCTCACCCCTGTCGGTGTCCAGGGTGCAGCTGATCCCATCCTGTGGATCCAGCTCCTCTCCTGCCCTTCCCTCGGCATTCAGGTCGTTGGGCTCAAACTCCTCCAGGTTCCTGCTGCCCTGGGTCCTCCCCCTCTGCTCCCTCTCCATGCCCTGGGAATTTGGGACACCACAGGAGGCTCTGGATGGGTCCAGGACACACCCAGACCTCCGGGATTTTCTGAAATCCTGGGAAAAAACAGCCTCTTCGAGCCCCTGATCCACAAAACCTTTTCCATATGGGCCTCAAGGGTGCAGATGTGGAGCCAGAGCAGGGCCTGGGCCTTCTCATCCAGGAGCTGATCTCGGTTCTGGGAATTCTGGGGCACCTTTTCCAGCAGCCTCAGGGCCTCCCGGGTCGCATCCAGTGCGGAGCTGCCGGGAAAAGGGGTCAAGAAACCCTCCCAAAATCCCTGGAACTCCACAGGAGAATCAGGAACAGCCCCAAAAACGTCTGGAGATCCACAGGAGAGGGAGGGAAACACCCCAGGACCTCAAAGAAACACTAGAAACACCATGGGGCTGAGAGACCTCAAACAGGGACAGAGGATCCCAAAAAACCTGTTCCCAGATGGACACTCAACAAGATGGGCCTGGAAAAGCTCATCCCAATCCATCAGAGTTCCAAAAAACCCTTCCCAACCTTCTCATCTGTCCTGGAAAAGCTCTTCCCACCCCACCAGGGTCCCAAAAAAGCCCTTCCCCCCCTCCAACACCCTCCCCCAACCCAGACCCACCAACCCTCTCCCCAAAACCCCAAACCCGAAACCCTCCGGTGCCTCCACCACTCTCGGGGGGGCATTTGGGGTGGGGGTGGTCCCAGGGCACCCACCAGTCAGTGTGGGGGGCGAAGCTGTGGTAGCACAGGACCTGGGCCAGCTCCAGGAGCCCCAGAGCCCTCGGGAGGAGCCCCCCGGGGTCCTCGGGGCAGAGCTCCAGGAGGTCACACAGGACGTTGTAACGCTCCGGCCCCGTGTCCCACTTCAGGCACTTGTAAGCCTGGAGCTCGGCCAGCAGGAGGGACACCAGGGTGGCCCTGTCCAGGGAATGGCCTTCCAGGGAGTCCCTGAGGGTCCTGGGGGAAGAAATCCTGTTGTTTTCATGGATTCATGGAGTGGGTTGGGTTGGGAGGGACATTAAAGCTCATCCCATCCCACCCTCTGCCTTGGGAACTTCCACTATGCCAGGCAGCTCCAGCCTGGCCGGGGACACTGCCAGGGATGGGGTATCCTCTGGGAAATCCATTGCAGGGCCTCACCACACTCCCAGCAGCTCCCAGTCCCCACCACAGTCCCTCCCAGCAGCTCCCAGTCCCACCACAGTCGCTCCCAGTTCCCCCTCACCGCAGCCGCAGCTCCTCCCGGCCCTGTTTGGCTGCCTCCGATTTGATCCTGGCCCAGAGTCCCACAGGCTCGTGCAGGAGCCCCCCGGGCTGGGCCCTCAGGACCCCCCCAGGCTGGGCCAGGGCCAGGAGCCACGTGGTCACTGAGCCCAGAGCCTGCTCCGGCCGCCCCAGGCGCTTCCAGCTCTCCACCTGCATCCGGAAACACTTGTGGAGCTGTGGGAGGACAGGGAGAGAATAGGTGCGTGGGGAGGGAATTCCAGGGGTTCTGTATCCCCCTCAACCTGCCCTGGGCCAAGGGAAGGGCTGGGAGGTGGGAACTGGGATTGTTCCAGGAGGAAAACCCGATCCCATCCTCTCCAGTCCTCCCGTCACCGGTAGGAATCCCAGTATCATCCCTGTATCCCGTTCCCACCTGGGAGAAGGGAACCTGGGAATTGGGGCTGTTCCAGAGGCTAAGCCATTCCTATCCTCTCAGTTCCTCCCCTCACTGGGATGATCTCATGTCTCCCTTCCCACCCTGGAACAAAGGAAGGACTGGGATTTGGGGTTATTCCAGGAGGAAAAGCTGGTCCCATCCTCTCTCCCTTCACTCAGACCATCCTGTCCCACCCAGGACGAGGGAATTGCTCGGAGCTGGGAATAGGGGCTATTCCAGGACCAAACCCTCCACTGTCCCCCTCCCCATTCCCAGCCCCCCGTACCCTCTCTGGGGGGGTGTCAGGGCAGCCATAGCCCCCCAGTTCCCCCACCCCCCTGCAGAAGGGCTCGCAGATGGCTCCGGCCTCTTCCAGAAGGTTCCGGCTCTGGAAGGCGAAGCCCAACTTGAAGGTGCACGAGGCTGTGGGGAGAGGGACCCCCAAGGTCACTGAGAGAGCCCCCTCCCCACCCATAAGGGGACTGAGACCTCCCAGCTGTGCAGAGACAGCCCCCCAGGACAGGGACAAGGGCTCCCCCTTGGTGGCACTGACCGGTGACATCGAGGAACTTGGCCCTGTCGGTCTCGGGGAGCCCCCCCAGAGCCTCCACCATCCAGGTCACGCTCCGGGTGCAGCTCCTGCTCACCTGGGCCAGCCCCAGCCACCCTGAGGGCTGAAGGGACAGGGGGGTCAGCAAAGGGGTCACCTCCACAGCCCCCAAAGAACCACCCCCAGGGCACCTTGAGCCCCCCCTTCCAACCCCACCAAGGAGGGGAGAAGCTTCCAGAACCCTCTCAGGGCACCTCCAGCCCCCTCTTCCAACCCCAAGGTGCTTCCAGCACCCCAAGGGTCTTATCCTGAGCACCCCAAACTCCCCTTTCCAATCCCATCAACAAAGGGAGAAAATCCTCAGGGACACTGAAGCCCCCCTTCCAACCCCAAGGGTCCTGGGGGTCCATCCTGGGGGTACCTGGGAGCCCTGGAAGGTGTCGTGGATGGTGTTGGAGAAGAGCTGGAGGCTCCGGAACAGGAGCTGCTTCACCGTCACCTGCTGCTTGAGGGCATCGGGGGGCACCTGGGGGGGGAAAGAAGGGTTCAGGGAGGGCAGGAGCTCCAGGACCTGGGAATGGGAAAAATGGGGATCAGGAGCTGCAAGATCTCTGGGAGCTGCTGGGATGGACCTGGGAAGGGCAGGGAAGGAGGGAAGTGGGATTTGGAGGTTCAGGAGCTCCTGGAGCTGCTCCTGCTGACACGAACACCGGAGAGGGACACAGAGGGTTCACACAAAGTGAACCCCAACCCCAAAACAGGGTTACACCCCCCTATAGCTGCCCCCAGACCCGCTCCCAGCCCCCCCAGTCCCTCACCCTGCCGAGCAGCCGCTGCAGGGCCCAGCAATGCCCCTCGGTGAAGGCACAGAGCCCGGGCAGGTCCTCGAGGCCGAAGGGCAGCTCCCGACTCCTCCTCGTCACCTCCCCGAGCTGGGCCGTCACAAACCGGGCCCCCTCCAGCAGCACCCTGAGGGTCCTCTCTGAGCCCTCCCCCCTCAGCGCTGCAGCTGCCTGGGACAGCAGGGGCCCTGGGGGGGACCTCCCCTTTCCCAGCTGGATCCCAGCCTCCAGCAGCGCCAGGGGGGCCCCCAAATCCTCCTTGGAGCGCCCCAGGAATGCCTTGACCTCCTCCAGGGCCTTCAGGGCCTCGTGGAACCTGCCAGCCCTGCAGAGGTGCCTGGAGCACTCCAGGGTGAGCTCCAGGAAGCACAGGGAGTGTTGGATCCCGGGAGGATTTGGGGCTTCCTCCCGGAGAGTCTCCAGGAGGAATTCCCGGAGCTGCCGGGCCAGGAACACAGGGCAGGGAGCCCTCTCGGCCTCATAGAGGGCAGAGGCTGCTGCTGCCTTTTGGGCTGTCTGGGAGGTGAAGAAGGGGGGCTGCAGAGGGGGCAGAGACCCCCCATCCCGCTCCAGCAGCAGCAGGAAGCGCAGGGCACGGATCTGGGCAGAAAACAGGGATCTTCCCTCTTCCCAAGGCCGGTCAGGCCCTGCCAGGGCCGCTGCCCCTTTCCAGAGGACACAGAAGGTGTTGTAGGTGACAGTGGTGAAGTCTTTGGGGGGGTCCTGGAGGGGGGTGTAGGTTCGCAGTCGCTCCCGTAGCAGCTCAGCCACAGCCCAGCAGGAATTCCCAGTCCTCCAGCGGGAATTCACGGCGTTCCTGAGCAAGTGGAAGAGGATCTTCTCCAAGTACAGGTCCGGGGGGTTCGGGACCACGCTGAGGTAGCCCCTGGCGGCCTCCTGGGCCAGGGCCATGAGGGGGGGTCCAAAGGAGGGGGGACCCTCCCGGCCCAGCTGCTCCACACACGATCGGAGC
>NW_021939069.1:97043-98263 GCF_001715985.3 Manacus vitellinus | reverse complement strand
GGATGGAGAAAATGGGATGTGGGACTTGGGAGGGAGGAACTGGAGATGGGGAATTGGGAATGGGGGAAGAAGATGGGAATTGGGGTGGGATTAGATGAGGGAAACGGGATGGAGGAAATGGGATGAGGATTCTGGGGGTGGGAGGAACTGGGGATGGAGAATCAGGAATGTGGGGGAAAGGACATATGTTGGGAGAGAAGTGGATGGTGGAAAGGGAATGTGGGAAGGGGGGAGGAACTGGAGATGGGAAATCAGGAATGGGAGAAAATCTAGATGGGAACTGGGGGGTATTGGATGGGGGAATGTGGGATCTGGGGGAGGGAGGAACTGGGAATGGGGAATTGGGAGTGAGAGGAAGAGGGAATTGGGGAGAATTGGATGGAGAAAATGGGACGTGAGGATTTGAGGGGCAGCAGAACTGGGGATGGGGAATCAGGGAGGGGGGAAGCAGGATAGGAACTGGGGGTGGGATTGCATGGGGGAAATGGAATGTGGGGACTTGGGATGGGGAATCGGGAATGGGGGAAGTGTATGGGAATTGGATGGGGGAAATGGGATGTGGGGATTTGGAGGGGAGCGTACTGGGGGTGGGGAATCGGGAATGGACGGGGAGAGAATAGAAATTTTGGGGGGAGAGGATGGAAATGGGGGAGCATGGATTGGATGGGGGAAATGGGATGTGGGGATTTTGGGGGGGAGCAGAACCGGGATGGGGAATCAGGAATGAGAGAGAACCAGGCTGGGAGAGCTAAAATTAAGGAAAACCAAACCAGGAAATACAGGATGGGTGTAAACAAAAAAACGGGACGGGTGTAAACAAGGAAACCGAGGCACCACAAGTTGGGTGGGAAAACCGGTATGGGGAAAACCTGGATGGGGAAAACCGGGATGGAGGGGGAGCATACAGACAGGCGTGGGGCTGGCAGAGGGTAGGGGGGGCTCGGGGGTCTCGGGGGTCTCTCCCCGCGTTACCTGCCCGTTTTTCATGAGGTCTGCCCACATGCTGGTGCCGTCCCCGCCGCGCATGAGGACGTGGTAGGTGAAGAAGTAGATGCCGGGCAGGGGGCACGTGAACTTGCCGCTGGAGGGCTCGTAGTAGTTGCCCACGTTGGTCACCACGTCGTCGAAGCGCAGCACCTCGTAGCCCTCGTGGGGCTTCCGCAGCCCCGCATAGAAGGCGATTTTGGGGCTGTAGAAGGACGGAATGTACCCCCCGGGTC
>NW_021939069.1:67546-85533 GCF_001715985.3 Manacus vitellinus | reverse complement strand
TGGGAGGTCTGAGGGGCTTTGTGAGGGTTGGGGGGGCTGAGGAACTTTGCCAGCCCAAGGGGGTGACAGGAATTTGGGGGTTGTCAAATGGCTCCCAAATCCCCAGGGACTGGGGTTTTCCCTTCCTTTGGTCGTTATTCCCAACAGTTAACGTGGTGAAAATAGGCAAGAAATTATTATCATTATTACTATTATTATTATTATCGTCATCATGTTCCCCCCAGAGCCCCCCCGAAGTCCCTGGGTTCAGATTCTCGCCCTCCTCATCCACTCAGGGATTTCTCCATGGGACATCCAGGCAGCAGGGTGTGGGGAGGCTTTTCCAGGCTCTGATCCCCACTTTCCCAGAGTTTAAATCCCACTTTTCCCTCCCCGTGGGTGCTGCTCCTGTCCCAGCCCGTTGTTGAGGGAGACCTTTCAGGGAAGTTGTGGCTCATTCCCTGTGAAAACAGAGATTCCAGAGGGATGGAAGGGGAAATGTGGGATTTAATTCCAGGTGGAGAATGGGGAAGATTCTAACTGGGATGTGGGAATTGTCCCTGAGGTGCTTTCTGGTGTAATTGTCCCCCCCCCCGGGGGTCATGAGGGTGCAATTTGAGGAGTCCCAGGAGCTTCAACTCCAGCTTGGGATGGGAGGAAAACTTGGAAAACCGGGAAAAATGGCCTGAAAATTCCCTAACAACTTCCTGAGGGCTCGACCTCAGTGTCCCACCAGATATTTTGGGTTTTTGAGGGGTTTAGGACTATTTTTCCTGCATTCTGGGCTGTGTTTCCCCCTGGATGCTCCCACGGGAAAGCTCTGGCTGCCACATCTTCCCTGGGAGGTTTTTCCTTGGATTCCATGATCCTGGAGATCTTTCCCAGCGTAAAAACAGTTCTTTTGGAAGATGTTCAGGCTTCTTCCCCTCAAAAGTTGCAGGGGGAGGGTCTGGAGAGTTTGGGGTCTTTCCTTCCCCTCTTTCCTTCCCTTCTTTCTTTCCCTCTTTCCCTTCTTTCCCTTTCCTTTTTTCCTTCTCCCTCTTTTCCCTTCCTTTTCCTTTCCTTTTCCCTTCTCCTTTTTTCCCTTCTCCCTTTTTTCCCCCTTTTCCCCTCTCCTTCCCCTCCTTGTTCAGGAATATTTTACCCCCTGAACTGCACAGTTTTACCCCTTTGAAGCAGGAAAACGTGTCCCAGTTACCTCATAAAAGATGGATGTGGGATAATCCCTCATTCCCAGCCGTGCCTGGAATAATTCCGGACAATAAATGTGTGGATTTCCCTGGAATACAGACACCTCATTATCTCCCACCTTCTACTTCCCCCCCAGGCCCCAAGAGGGACATTAAGGAATTATCCCTTTTAAATCCTGAGATGGGGTTTGGTGTTCCAGGAGCACCTTTGGGACAGGAAGAGCCGCTGGAATTGGCCTTTCCTTGTGTTTAAAAGGCTTCTGAAAACTGATTATCCTGATTTTTTTGGGGAAAAAACTGATTATCCAGAGTTTTTTGGGGGGAAGAACCCTGCAATTCCAGGCAGGCTGGTGCTGCTCCTTCTTTCCTTTGGGATAAAATCCCTGGATTGATGCATTTTGTGGCTGTTTTGGGGCAAAAATATTCACTTTTGGGTCAGAACCCCACAAGGAATGTGTGAAAAGAAGGGATAAAAAGGTTTATTTTGCTCTACTTGAACTTCACATGTTTTGGGGGAAAAAAAAAATCCCAAAGTATAGGGTTTAAATTTTCTGGGAATTCAGCAGAATTTGGGATAAAACTGGAGCTGGGAGTTCTAAAGAAAAAAACCTTCCCACCACAGCACAGGAATTTGGGCTGTTGGGGTGTTAAATCTTTATGTATTTTATTTAAATGTTATTTATATAATCTATAATGTATTTTATACATTTATGTATTTTATTTCCTGCCCAGAATTCCCTTTTCCAAACCCTCATCCCAACCCTGGGAGTGTTTATTCCCCCCTTCCCACTTAATTCCTGTTCGTTGTCCTCCTTTAAACTGAATAAAACTCTTATTTTTTGGCTGTTCAGGTGGAATTTTTGGGGGGATTTTTGAGCTTCCCCAGACACTTCACAGACAATTTGTGTTTTTTTCAGCTTTTTGGGAGGACTCTGCAGTGGTTTTTTGTGAGAAATCCCTGGATTTTTAGTGTCTGCTCCCATTTTTTAGTCAGGATTTAATTCCTTGTGCTCCACAGGGGGGTCAGGGCCCACCTGGGGCCTCCAGAGTGTTGGAAATTGGATTTTTATTGGAAAATAATTAGAAAATGCCAATTTCTGTGTACTCAGGGATGATCCCCAAGATGGAAATAACCTGGAATATGAGGCTCCATAATTCCAAAGCCAATTATCCACGTGATCCTTTTCAGGAGCCCAAAACACCCCCAAGCCCCCCAATTTTTGTTTAATTCTTTCAAACACCAGTTTTTTTAGCCGAATCTCCCTGAGACTGATAAAAACCCAGACAAATTTCTCCCTGTTTCTCACTTTTCCACCCAAATTTTCCCTGAATAATCAGTCTGGATGGAGCAAAACCAGCTCTGTAATTGGGAATTTGGGAATTGAGGGGGTTTTTTTGACTTGCTGGCTGAGAAATTTAACTATTTTCCCTCTGCTGACAGTCTCTTGTAACAATCCTCTGCATTTCCTTGGGACCTGGGGAAGTTTCCTGCAGAAATTTGGTCCTTCCAGCCAGATTTGGGTTGTTTTGCTCCACGGAAATTCCCTTAAAACAACAATATTTGATTGAAATCTGGATTTTTGGGGCAGTTTTGGGGCTTTCCTGTCTCTCTATAACCCCCCCACCTCCTCTTTGCGTTAATTCCTGTTTTCCCACTGAATTCCCACTTGGATTTAGTGGGTTTTTCCAGCCCTTCATGTTGAAAATTCCCGCTTAAAGCTAGGTTGGAATTCCCAGGGATCTGCCGGGTCCCAGGAGCTTTTCCAGGTGAAATATTAATTCATATTAATTAATTATCAAGAATTAACCATTTTATCTATCCATGGGCTTTGACTCCCATTCCCAATATTCCGTTTTCTCCTCAGAATTCCCTTTTCCAAACCCTCATTTGTTCCCCCCCCCTTAATTCCCGTTGATTTTCCTCCTTTAAACTGCACAACAAAACTCCGTTTTTTGGCTGCTCAGGTGGGATTTTTGGGGGGGATTTTTGACTTTTCTCAAAAAACTCCACAGACAACTCGTATTTTTTCCCAGCTTTTTCATGGACTTGGAGGTGGTTTTGCCCCGATTTGCTCCCGGGATGTCCCTGCAGAGGCACTTTTCAAACATCCCTTTGTTCCCTGAATCGGAACCCGGGGAACTGAAACACTCCCAAGGTGCTCCAGACCCTCCTTCCCGAGCATTCCCACCGATTTGGTTCCCAAAAATAAGATTGTAAGGGGGACTTTGGGCTCGGTTTTATTGGATTGCTGCATTTTAAGCCCGGCTTTGGGTTTAAAGCCCTTCCCAAGGGTTCTAATCCCGGGATCAGAGGTCGGGGCGGGAGCTCCAGCCTTTCCTAAGCTCCGGCTCTATCTGGAATCCCAAGGTTTTCCTGGCACAGCGTTTCCTGGTTCTGGCCACAGGCCACAGAGCAAAGCAGGGAAGTGAAACTGGGCTGGAATCCCTCGGATCCCCCTGGAATTCCCAACTCCAGACTTGCTTTTTGGGGATGAAGGAGTTTTAATTGGGAAAAGCTGGAGGCAGGAGTTTAATCCCTTCCTTTTGGGACTCTTTCCAGGTAAAAATTCCTTTTCCTGTTTGTTGGGTTTTTTTTGGTACAGAAAGGAGGGTTGATTTCATCTGGAATTTCAATCATTGGGATTCACTCCTTGGGAATGAGTTTGGGAGCTTGGAAGGAAAGTCCAGAGTGGAAAAGACTGGTTTTAAATCCAAACCCTGTTCCTGGAGCATTCCCAAGACTTGTGAATCCTTAAAAACAATCCTGGGACCTGTAAATTCTTTAAAAAAATTCTTGGGACTTGTCAATCCTTAAAAAAATTCCCTGGCACTTTTGAGTCCTTAAAAACAACCTTGATCCAGGGGTTAATTAATCCTGCAGCAAATTCCCTGTCAGGTCATTCCTGCCCCTTTTCCTACCAGGGACAAACTCTCCCAGTATCCCAAATATTTTGTGCCTCCAGATCCCTCTGTTTTCCAGAGGAAAAGGAGAATTTTGGGATCTGTTTTCCATAGAAAATGGGAATTTTGGGAGCTTTTCCCCTGCTCCATGGGGAGGTTTATCCCAGAGCCGGATCTATTGTTCCCTCACCTTTGGATCCTGGTCTTTGTTTAACCCTTATCCTGCTTTTATTTTCCCCCAGGAAAATCCCCCCCCGGAATTCCCACCTCGGAGGGTGGGTTGTGCCCCTTGAAAAAGCAGGAAGAAGGGGTTAAATCTGGGGGGTTTGGGTGCTGGTAGAGGGATTTTGCCTTTTCTGGGGGAATCAATCCTGAAATCCAGGAGTTTGGGTTGTCCCTGGGTGGGATCTGGTCCCGAAATGTTGGCATTTGTGGCAGTTTTTGTTGTTTTAGTCCCAATCTCCTTGATTTTTTCACTCGCTGTCAGGGGTTTAAAGTGGCTTTAAATTCAAGGGTTGAACTGAAGCAAATCCAGAGGGATTTGGGGCTTTATGGATATTTTATGGATAATTTATAATAGAATAAAGTTCATATTGCATAACATTTATATTGAGTATAATTTATGTGTTTGTATTAAGCAAAAAGTATATTATACAAAATACAGATTATACTTAATAAAATCTATACAGCATAGAATGTACATTGCATAAAATTCATATAGAAAATATTTACATATAACATGTAAATATATATTTTATAAATATACAAAATAATGTTATAAATATAAAAAATTTCTTATAAATACAAATTATGTGCTGTTAAATTTATAAGGTATAAAAATTATATGCTATAAAATTCATAATAGAATAATTTATGTGATATAAAATTATATTAGAAAAGGCTATATGAAATTACATATATTTATAATATATGGAGGTTATTTTATATGGGATTTATTTTATGTGCCATTTAGGTTCTAAAAATATAATATATAGAATTATTACATTTATGCTATAAACATTATAATATATAACATTACATGCAATTTATAGTATATTAAATTCTATAATATATAAATTAAAGTATAGAAATCACAGTGATTGTAGACAATATTTTATAGCATTATTTTTTATATTTCTAACATTTAATATCACCGATAACACATAAATTAAACCTGTATAACAAATACAAATTTATATCTATTTTTAGCAGGTTTTTTTTCCTGCCTGGCTCTTTTGTCCCTTTCGAATCCCAACTCCTTCCGAGCCCCTGGAAGCCCCTGGGAACACTTTGCCTCCCCCCCAGCAATTCCCTCCTTCCATCCCTTATTTTCGTTCCCTCTCTTCCAGGAATTCCGCCTGGAGCTGGACAGACCCTCCCCAGGAAGGAGCTGCTCTGCCTGTCCCACATTCCCAACAGCTCCAGGCCCCGGACTGGGAATTTTCCTCCCCAGCCCCCAAACCCTCGGAATTCCCGTTATTTCTCCCCCTTTCGTGGCCGAACTTGGAGCCGGAAATGTCTAAAAAGCAGAACACAAAAGGTGAGACGTGACAGGATCAGAGCTCCCGTTTGCCACCGGCCCAGGGCTGGCGATTCCCAAGTTTTTTAATTGGGAAAAGGCCTCGTTCTCCCTGTGGGGCCCTGTGACAGCTCCTTGTCACCGTCTCGGTGACACCGGGACCTGCCGGGCTCGCTGACATTTTTAGGAGCATTTCAGCTCCCCGCTCGGACAGCTGTGACTTCCAGGCTCTGATGGGAACAGCTCAGCCTTTCCACGGGCAGCAGGAGTGAAAAGAGCAGGAAAAAAGGGCCGTGGTGAGGGAAAAATAACAGTTGGGAAGTGGCAGAGCTGGACTTGGTGGGTTTTTTGGGATCCCAGTGGTGAAATCCCATTGCTGGGCCTGGATTTGGGGGGTGTTTTTATTCCTTATGGATTAATTCTCCCCAAATTTGGTCATGTTTTCCACAGAATTGGGGATTTGGGGACAGGATTCCTCGGAGTGGCTCGTGGGAGCCCCTCCCTAGGAGTCCAGTCAAGGAATGAGCCTGGATTTGGGGTGGGAAGGCTCAGACCTTGGAAAAACACTTCCCTCTTGGAAAAGCACCTCCAATGAACCCTCTCCAAGCCTTTTTTTCCTTGGATGGGGCACCAGGAGCAGTTTTTTCCCTCCACACCCACCTTTCTGTACCACCTCGGAGCTGATTCCAGGGGATTCTTTGTGTGGAATATTAATTCCAGAGGGTGTTTGTGTGTCGGGAGGTCACATTTTCTCTTTATTTGCACTGACTAATTAATAATTTAAGGCTCCTGAGTTGACAATTCCTGTCCTTTCCCTCCTGGAAGAGCTTTTGTTCTCCATAAAGTGGTTATTTCCAGAGGCTTTGTCACAGAAATGCCACTGACCAGAGGAGCCCTGAGCTGGATCCAGGCAATTAGTCCTGGAAATCGGGATATGGGATCATTTGGGAGTGGCTTTCAGTGGTTGTGTTGGAGTTTGAACCCTTGGAATCATTGAAGGAATCCTTTAAGGATTTAAGGAGTGGAGTCAGTTCTGTCAGTGCTGAGGGAAAATCCCACCTGGGAAGGGAATTGGGGGGTCTAGGAGGTAAAAAACAAGGGGGAAGCTGAGGGAAAAGATGGGAAGTTGTGGGAAAACATTGGGAAGGTGTTATTTTGAGGGAATTCAGGCTCTGGCCAGAGGGAAAATTGGCTTTTCCTGACATGGGGAAGGAGCTTTTCCTGACAGGTGGAAGAAGCTTTTCCCAACCCGAGGAAGGATCTTTCCCTTCCCACAAAAATGCAAATTCCGAACTCTTGAGTCTCGGCGGCCGCGTTTGAAATTCCGACCCTTCCCGGGGAGCCCCAGTGCCAGCAGATCCCATTAAGGATTCCTGGGAGCACTTCCAGGGCCGCATCCAGCGCCTTTGGGGTCGGCTCAGGCGCATAATTTGTGCATGAGAAGTGTCTGAACTCCGGGAGGATTTGGGGCCGGAGCGAAGCAGCCGGAGAAGGGGCTTGGAAGGAGCTCCCTGCCCTGGGAATCCCAGCACTTCCAGCTGGGAATGGGCACTTGCCAGGGCTCAGGAGCCTCTTTAATGTCCTTGGTGGTGATTTGGGATCAGTCTGGACAAGGGGATGGAGGCACCTTCAGGATGGCACCGAGTTGGGTGGGATGTGGGACGGGACAGAGGGATGGGCCGGGCTGGATCCGTGGGATCCTGGAACTCTGGGATTCCTTCCCCAGGATCCTCAGTGGCTGCTCTGCCGTGAAAATTTTGGGGGAAAACATCGTTAATTCCCCCTGTTGAGGTGAGGTTGGAGCCCCTTGGAAGATGAAGGGCTGGAATGCTGGGGAGTGACGTGGGGGGGTGGGAAGGTGGATCCAGCCAAGGGGCTTTGAGGGATTTATCCTCTCAGAATCCAGGGCTGACCTTTCCATCATTCCCAGGGCTCTGTCACTGTGTTTGGAGCTGTGGGGGAGGAAAAGCTCCGTCAATGTCTGGGAGTCAATGGGGCGTCTCCGACCCACGTCCTGGTTATTTACAGGAGGGGGGGGTGAGCCAGAGGCTCTGGGATATCGGGAATGTCGGTGGGGATGGAGCAGGGAGGGCAGGGACACAGCCAGGGACACCGGAGGGGCTCTGCAGGAGAACTGGGGGGTGGGATCCCCAAATCCTGGGGAGCTGCCAAGGAAAAGGGATCTGGGTGTGTTTACTGGGACAGAAATGGTGTGACCTGGGGGTCAGGTCTCAGGAGGGAACAGGTGTCATGGAATTTCCGGGGAGTCCTGGAATTATTACGGTTGAAAGAGCCCCCTCAAACAGTTGGATTTGTTGTCTCAGGGGGCTTTTCCAACTGTAGTAATTCCAGCACCAAGAAGGTCATGGGATTTCCAGGGGGTTCGTGGAATTAGTAAGTTTGGAAAAGCCCCCTTGAACAGTTGGATTTGGTGTCTGAGGGGACTTTTCCAGCCTTAATAATTCCTTGAAAGGGGCGGTGGTGCCAAATGGGGTCATTCCAGACCTCGGGGTCCTGTTTTTATCCCCTCCAAGGCCCTTCCTGAGCCCTAAACCACCATATTTTATCCCAGAAAACCACAGCAACATCCCTTTTCCTTCTTAAAACCTGGAATTAGACCTGCCTGGCAGGAAATCCCCCCGGGAATGGCTGGGGATGTGCAGATTTATGTGACCTTTTGGATGTCAGTGATGGCTCGTCTCCGTTTATGGGTCTCTTGGAGCATCCAAACATTCCCTGGGAGCTCCTGGAACACAAACTGCTGGATCTTCATTCCCATTTATCAGTCTGGATGCCACTGGTGTCTCCAGGAGAAGGAAATTGGTATCCAAGGGCTGCTCCAGAGGCTCCTTAACTCTTTGTTGCTGGGATCAGGGGAGGTTTAATGTGGGGATGAGGGGTGGGAATGATCATTGTTCATCCCAGTCTCTGCTCTGGGGGATCCCAGGGAATGGCTGGAGCTGTGCCAGGGGAGGGTTTAGGCTGGATTTGGGGATAAATCCAACTCCCAGGGGGTGGTGGGGCCCTGGAACAGCTCCCCAGGGAAGGAAGAGGCTTCAAACCTGCCAGAGCTCAGGGAAAGGCTCTGAGAAGTTGGGATTTGGGGAATTAGGGAGGTTTTGGGATATCCTGAGCAGGGCCTGGAGCTGGACATTGATCCAGGATAGTATTCCATAATTCCAGAGGTCAGGGAGGGTTTGGACAACACTCTCAGGTGCTGGGATTTTGGGATTAGTGGGATTTGGGGGTCCATATTCTCCTTAGCACAGTTATTTAGGACTTTCCTTTTCCCACAGATCCCTCGGGATTTATCTTTGATGTTCAGTCCAACACTGTGATGGCCCAGGGAGGGACCTTTGAGAACATGAAGGAAAAGGTAAAGGAGCCTTTGGAGTCTTTATTCCAGATAAATCACCTCCCACGGCCCAAATTCCAGCCATTTTCCATGTTTTCCCCCCAGATCGGAGCTGTCCGAGCGATCGTTCCCAACAGGAGCAACAACGAGATCGTCCTGGTCCTGCAGCACTTTGACAACTGTGTGGACAAAACAGTCCAGGCCTTCATGGAAGGTGGGAATTCTGGGATTTGGGGTGGAATTTGGGGTGTGGAAGGTTCATCCCGTGTTTGTGGACAGGAATTTGGTGCCCAAACCTGTGAAATGGCAGAGCCAAAGGGGAGATTTCGGGGATTTTTTTCCTCAGAAACTTGGATTTTTCCCCTGGAAAATGGGATTTTTCCCCCCAAAAGTGGGATTTTCCCCCTGTATCCCAAGGGAGCAACATCTCAACTGGGAATTCCCAAAGCCCAGCTCAAACCCCTCCTTTTATTCCATCAACCAGGAGATTTGAAACCTGGTTTTCCAGGTGTGGAAGCACCTCCAAGTGTCTGGGAAGGACCTGAAATGCTCCTTTTCCCACCTCTCATCCCTGTTTTCCTTTGCAGGGAATGCCAGTGAGGTGCTGAAGGAATGGACTGTGACAGGCAAAAAAAAGGTACCACTCCTTAAATATTCCCTAAAACCTTTGGAATTTGGGGGATCCAGTTGGGAATGGTGGGAAAGGGAATCCCAGGGGGAGTTTGAGCTGCACCTTGTGGGGACCTGGCACAGAAATTCCCTGTTTTCCTGTGGGATTTCCATGAGATTTCCCATGGGATTCCTGTGATTTTCCATGGCATTCCTATGGGATTTTCCAATAGGATTCCCATAAGATTTCCAATGAGATTCCCATGAGATTCCTGGGATTTCCCCTGAGATTTCCTGTGGGATTCCAGTGGGATTTCCATGAGATTTCACAAGACATGACACCTTCACACCTCATTAATCCCCCTGCATTCCCATGTTGTGGGATAAATCCCTCCTCCTCAAACCCATTTAACTCCCTTCCCTTCCAGCCAGAATTCCCTCCAGGAATCACAAATCCCCTCAGGAATCACAACTAACGTATTTTTTCCCCCCCACCAAAATTCCCAGAACAAAAAGAAGAAACCCAAACCCAAACTTCCCAGTGGCTCCAGCTCTGCCCTCCCAGCCCCTGGAAAACCAGTTCCTCCTGGAGAGGAGACCCCGGGAAACTGGGAGAAGGGGGGGATGAACGGATTCCACGTGAACGGCTGCGCCCAGGACACGGAATCCGTGGATTCCCTGAGCGAGGGCCTGGATGGGATGTCGATGGATGGCAGGGAAGTGGATGGTCAGTGCTGGAAAACCAGGAATGGGAGTGGTGGGGAGGGGCTGAAGGGCATTTAGGGGGATTTTCCTTGGGTTTGGGTCCTAAATCCTGATTTTCTGGTGGGGTTTTTGAGGGATGTTTTTGGGTCCTAAATCCTAATTTTTCCAGGTATTTTTTCAGCACAGCCTTGATTTTCTGGTTGGTGTGTTGTTTTTTTTTTTGGGAGGTATTTTCCTTGGTTTTGGGTCCCAAATCCTGGTTTTTGCTGGATTTTTTGGCTCAGTTTGCCTTTCCCCAGCAGAGCCCGGCCTAAGGAATGGACTGTCCGGCCCTGACCCCCCAAGGCTCCCCATCCCCCCCCCCAGGGCTCTGCCCACCCCCCACTCCGACCCCCGGGAAGAGGCTCCGGTGTCACCCCCCGGCAGGAAAATGGGTAAGGACACAAAACCTTGGGAATGTGGGGGGATTGGAGGGTGTGGAGCTGCTCCTGGAGGAGGAGAGGCCTTGGGAGCGGGGCTTGGTTAAGCCAGACTGGGAGGGGAACTCATCAGTCTGTAAAATATGTCAGATATCCATAAAATATGTGTCAAATATCCATAAAAATACAGGGAAAGCTGCTCAAGCCTTGGATAATGGAGGGGAGACCATAAAGCCGTGGATTCATGGAATGGTCTGGGTTGGGAGGGGCACTGAAGGTGATCCAGTGCCACCCCCTGCCCTGGGCAGGGGCACCTCCCGTAGTCCAGGTCCTTCCTCCTCCTCCTCCCAGCACAGCAGGAATTCCAGCACTTTCTCTGGAGCAGGGAGAGCTCATCCCTCCCCCCACGTCCCGTCACATCCCGGGGCTGTTCCTGAGAACCTGTGAAGGGTCAGGCCGGGGCTGTGACAACGAGTGACAACAAGTGACAGCCCTGGAGGGGGTTCCCCCCCCTTTTGGGGTGTTTTGTCCAAATCTGGGATGTGACAATAACAGGGAGGGACAGGAGGGACCTGGAGACCCCCCGGTGACCGGGGAGGTTGTGCTGGGGGGGTTGGGGGTGCAGTTCAGGGAATGGTGGAACAGGATCCGTAATTTCACTTGGCAGGAGCCAAACTCTGCCCCCGGGACCCGAAAGGACGGGTCCTGTCACCTCCTGGTGGGAGGATTTTCATCCCTTGGAGAGTCCAGACATTCAATCCCGGAGAAGTCATGGGTTTCCCATCCGTGGCAGTGTCCCAGGCCGGGTTGGAGCCACCTGGGATAGTGGGAGATGTCCCGGTGGAGGTGGAACTGGATGAGCTTTAAGGTCCCTCCCAACCCAAACCATTCCATAATCCCATGAAATTCCCTTCCCAGACAAACCACTGCTCTCCCTCGTGCTGGGCTCTGGAGCAGCCTGGGCTTTGCTCCTCTCCAGCCCAAACCCAGCCCAGGGCTGCATTTGACCCCTGTTTCTGGAGCATCCCTGCCCGTGGGAAGGATCCAGAGGCTGGACTTGCCCGTTCCCTCCGTTGCAGGGTCGAACATCGAGAAGTCGGTGAAGGACCTGCAGCGCTGCTCCGTGTCCCTGGCGCGGTACCGGGCCCTGCTCAAGGAGGAGATGGACACGTCCATCAGGAAGATGAAGCAGGTCTTTGCTGAGCTCCAGAGCAGGTGGGTGGGAGTTTGGGGATGGATCCTGCTCCTGGGATGGCTGGAATTGGTTGTCCAGCGGGGTTTTGGCTGCACCACCCCCTGGGAGTGTCCCAGGATGGTGAGAGGTATCGCTGCCCGTGGAGCTGCGTGGGCTTTAAGCTCCTTCTCAACCCAAAACATTCCATGATTTTCCCTGAATTATTCCAGGCTTGAGCAGCTCTTCCTGTTTATTTGCCTGGGATCATGGAACAGTTTGGGTTGGAATCACCTTTAAAGGGCATTTTCCTTCCCTGGGGGCTCCAGGAGCTGCAGATGGACAAAGACAAGGGGTGAGGGGCTTCCATCTGGAAAAAGGGGAGATTTCGATGGAATTTTGGGATGAAATTCCTGCCTATGAGGCTGTGAGGGGCTGGGATGGATTTTCCAGAGGATTTCCCATCCCTGGGAGTGTCCCAGGCCAGGTTGGATCCCCCGGGATAGTGGGAGGTGTCCCTGCCCACAGCAGGGGTGGGACTGGACGAGCTTTGAGGTCCCTCCCAACCCAAACCATTCCATGAATCCATGACTGAAACCAGCCAGGTTTGTGCCTTGGTTTGCCCTCTGAGCTGAGCTGGAAGGAGAAGTTTTGGGATCTTGTGGCCTGCTCCTGCCTGTCCCTGGAGGAACAAACATTCCCATTTGAAACCCTTAAATTAGGCTTGACTCGGATGTCACCAGGGAGGTCTAAAAACTCATCAAAAGCCTTGTTTTCCCATTTTAATCCAGGCTTAAACTGTGCCCTTTGTGTGTAATTAGTGCTGGGGTTTAATTGGGGCTGGGTTTGTGCTGGGGATGGTGTTTGGAGCAGCTGATTGAACCCAGCCTTGAGAAACTGCACAAATATTGGGTTTGGGGGAAGAAAATATCCATAAAACAAGAAAACATCCATAAACCCCTGCCCTGGGTTGACAAGGAGCTGAAATCCTGCTCCCGCATCCCGGGATTTCAGCAGCTCTTGGTGTCAAAAGCTGTTTGTGTCAAAAACCTGACAGTTTTAAATTACTAAAACCAAGAATTTAAAACCTTTTAGCCAGTTTTGCCTGCTCATTGTGGCCTTGTCCTTGTGCTCCTGCAACATTCCCACTGGAAAATGCTTCCCTGAAGGAAGTGGGGGTTTTTTCCAGGCTTAAAATCAGCTTAAAATCAGTTAAAATGGGAATCAATGAGTCTGGAATTTCCCTGAGGGTTTGGGTCGAAGGTGCCCAGGGGGTTTTGGGGTCTCTGGGCTGAGCCTGGAGAACTCCCAGAGGGAATTCCAGCTTTTTCCCAGCTGTATTGTCTTTATTATATAATTATATATATTTACATATTATTAGATATACACAGAATATATTATAATAATAATTTTGATAATATATCTTATAATTACCTACAATGTATTATTATCTATATTATATAACATGAACTATATTATTATCAAAATTCTATATTATTAGAGTGGGGGCTTAAGGATGTTTTAACCTCTCCACACAAATTCCACCTGTAAAAACCTTCTTCCAGGTCTGGAAAACATCCTTTCCTTGGATTAATCCTGGTACTAATTCCTGGTTAACAGAGATTAATCCTGGTCTCAATTCCTGGCTAACAGAGAATAATCCTGGGAACAGGATGAGGCCCTGAGACTGTTCCTGCATTATAATTAATCATTAATTAAGGAATATTTAATTAACCCACGTTCCCACCCTTCTCCAGATCCGGGAATTCTGGATGCTCACACAGAGATGGGCAGGAGGGAAAGGGAACCTGTGGGAGGGGAAGATCCAGGTGTGAACACTCTGGGAATGGCTGGGAATGGCCTGAAATGGCTGGGAATTCATTAATTAAGGCTGGGAATGGCCTGAAATGGCTGGGAATTAATCAAATAAGGCCACATCCCCCCTTTCTCCCCCAGCTCCCGGAACTCCTGCCCTTTCCAGGGGACACTGAGGCACCTGTGGGTGCTGCACATCCAGGTGTGGCCACTCTGGGAATTCCTGGGAGCAGGGAGAAGCCTCATTCCCGTGGCTCTGCCCCTTCCCTGCCCTGGAAAAAGGCAGGAGGAGGGAGCCATAAATCACCAGAAGCAGCCAAATGTCAGAGCTGCTGTTCCAGGGAATTGTGGAGATTGATCCCCCTCCCTCCCAGGGAAGGGGGGGTTGGTATTTCAGTGCCTCAGACAGGGACTAAATTAAACATTCTACCCATTTTCCAACATTTTTCCCTCAAAAAAGGCGAGGGATGAAGGGCTGACCCCGCTGTCCCCCGGTGGCTCCGAGGGGGGAACAGGGACAGGAGGGTTTGGGCTTTTGTAGTTGGGAATGAAAAGGGAAATGAGCCCAATTAAAGGGCTGGATTTGAATTCCTGACTCACCTGGAGCAGTGGGAACCAGGAACGGGGGCAGGGGGGGCTTAGAGGGGCCCAGGGTCTGTCTGGGAGCCAGTTCCTGCACAAAGCCAGACTGGGGGGACTGGGATTCCTTTGGGGTTTGTTGGCACCTGGGGGAATGGGTGGGAAAGGCTCTGGAGTGGGAGCAGAGGGATGTGGAGATCTGGGAGGCTCTGGGGCACCCGAGAGGGTTCTGCCTTCCCTGGGGGGCTGTTCCTCACCTGAGAGGATTTGGGGTCACTTGGGTGGGCTCGGGGTGACCTGAGTGGGCTCTTGGTCACCTAAAGGGGCTCTGGGGCACCTGAGGTTGCTTTGCCTCCCCTGGGGGGCCTTTGGGTGACCTGAGGGGGCTCCGGGACACCCGAGGGGTCTCTGTCCCCCCTCTGGGATGACTCTGGCCCAGGGGTCGGTGCTGCTGTTCTGGGGGGATTTCAGTCTCCTGAGGCCCTGGGGCTGTGCCCTGCTCAGGTGTCCCGTGTGTGTCCCCCCCGTGTGTCCCCCCCGTGTGTCCCCAAGGGCCTCAGGCACTGCAGAATCCACGTGCTGGGCCCTGCAGGGCTCCAGGTGAGCTCCAGGTGCTCCGTGGGGCTCCCAGTTCCTGCTCCCCAGTTCATCCTCCTGTCCCCAACTCTCTGCTCCCGGTTCCTGCTCCCCAGTTCCTCCCGCCCCCAGTTCCTCCCTGTCCCCCCTCTCCCCTCCCCATTCCAGCCCAATCCGGGGCTCTCCGGGCGCTTCCCGCGGTTCCAGCTCCACCTGCCGGTGTGTCCCGGCTGGATCCTCCTTCCGGAGCCTTTCCCTGCCCTCTCCAGCACTAAATCCCTTCCCTTTTCCCTGTTTTCCGCAGCCTCATGGACCGGGAAGTGGCTTTGCTGGCCGAGATGGACAAAGTGAAGGCAGAAGCAAGTAAGGGGCTGTTCTTGGAGGGGTTTTCCCAGGATTTCCCTCCTGTTCCCATCATTCCCAAACACCTCAGAACTCCATCATGGCTATTACAAACCTCCCCAGAGGGTGGGAATTCCCGAAATCCTGACATTCCTGGGGATGGAAACAGCTTTTCTGCTCACCTTTAAGGTCCCTCCCAACCCAAACCATTCCATAAAATTCCATGAAATTCCCTTCAGGGTTTCTCCTACATCCCACCTTTTGGGATAGGGGGGCTGATGGGATTTCCCTGACAGAATGGGGACAAATCTAATGGAAAAGACCCAATTCCAAAGGTGACAAAGGGACAGAGCTGCTCCCAGTGTCCCTCCTGGAGCTTCCACCTCTGGTTTGGTGCCTGTTTGGAGCTGGAATTACCCCAGGGAGGGGCCTGGGGGGTCGGGGGGTGGTTTTTCCCTGATCCAGGGCTGTTTTCCCAGTGGAGATCCTGGTGGGGAGGCAGAGGAGGGCGGAGGCCCTGCGGAAACTCACGGACGGGGCCGCGCGGATGTCGGAGGAGCAGCTGCTGGAGCTCAGGGCTGACATCAAGGTGGGCCCGGGGGGCACCTGGGGGGGCACCTTGAATTCCAAACACTTTGGATTCCAAACAGAATTTAAAGTGGTTTTGTGAAATCCTGATTTCACCCAACACCTGGGGAAAGTTCCACCTTCCCTGAATTCCCTGAACCCCCTCCTGTCCTGGGCTGAACCAGGAGGGTCTCCCCCATCCACCCCAGAACTGGGAGGGTCTCCCTGTTCCCTGCTCCCGTTCCCAGCCCAAATCCCCCCTTTTTCCCTCTTTTGGCAGCACTTTGTGAGCGAGCGCAAGTACGACGAGGAGCTGGGCAGGGCCGGCAGGTTCACCTGCGACCTGGAGGGGCTCAAGAGGAGCATCACCTGCTTCGGCCAAGGTGGGCTGGGGGCTCCTGGGGCACTCACCTGAGCCCTCCATCTGCTCCCAGAGGATCCTGTCCAGAATCCGTGATCCCAGCCCCTCTGACCCCTCCCCTGCTGTCTCTGTTCCAGTGTCCCACCCCAAGACCAGCTATTCCAGCCGCTCCACGCTGCAGCTCCGGCCCCCCGGGCCCCCCGGCCCCCCAGTGCCTCCCCCACCCACCAGCCTCGGCCGGGAAAGCCCCGGAGCCCGCCCAAGGGGAGCCTTATGGGGACACAGGGGGAGGACGGCCCCGGCCCCCCCCGAGAGTGGGTCTGGCAGAGGTGTGGGGGGTCTGGGGGGCTCGGGGTTCCCTGGCATGGATCGGCCTATTGGATTGGGGGTTCCGGGGGTGTTTTGAGGGTGGGTCCAGGTTCTCACCCCCCTCTCATTCTCAGCCTGTCCCGAGATTCTGCCAAGGGATTTAGGTGGTTCCCAGAGCGGGATTTGGGGGTCCAGGCGGAGGGCGGTTTGGAGGTTCCCAGATTCTCCAAGGATTTGGGGTTCCAGGGGAGGGGTTTTGGGGGTCCTGTTTCAACCCCCTCCATTCTCAGCCTTCCAGCGGATCCGGAGCGCGGAAGGGAAGGACGCCCGAGCCCGACCCCGCGCACAACGGCCCCCCCGAGCTCGGCCCCAACACGCGGACCCGCCGGCCCCCCGCAACCCTCCGACCCACGGGCCCCCCCACAGCCCCCCGGGGGGGGCTCCCCCCACGGAGACCCCGCAAGAGCCACCCCAAGGGAGCGAATTCCTGAGGAAAACTCTGGGATCCTGACAGGGGTCCCAGCCACGTTTACAATTCCCGTTCTGTGCCATCTCCCCTCCTTTTTACCCCTTTCTCCCCCCCATCCTGGTCTGTTCCATGTTGTCCCATCGGGATTTGGGGGCTCAGGACCCCCCCAGTGCTGCCATCGCCCCCCCTTCTCCTTCTTCTCCATCCCAAAAATCCCTCGCGCTGGAAGCGAGGAGGAGCGGGGGGAGGAGGGGCCTCTGACCCCCCCCCGGATCTGGAATGTTCTCCTCTGGGAACTGGGGAGTCCCCTCTGTCTCCCCCAAATCTGGGATGTCCCCTGAGACCCTCTGGGATCTGAGGTGTCCCCTCTGTGTCCCCCCAGGATCTGGAATGTTCCCTGTGGGATCTGGGGTGTCCCCTCTGACCTCTCTGTGACTGAGGGGGGGTCCTCTCTGTGTGTGCTGGGATTGGGGGGGTCCCCTTAGCTGCACATTTCAGCTTTTTTCCCTGGATTTTCTTTGGGGAATTTCCTTCATTCCCATCTCAGTTCCTTCCCCCCCACCAAAATCCCCTTCACAGCAACACCTGGGAGCAAATCTCAGACATTCCTGGGAACAAGGACAGTAAATCCAAATAGGGGAGGGCTGGGGGGGTCCCCAACTTTTCTGTCCCCCCCTTTTTTCCATGGTTTTTTTCCAAGTTTGATTTTTTTTTGTTGTTTTTTTTTCTTCTCTTTAATTAATTACAACTTCGGAACAAATCAATGAAATGTTGAGCTTTAAAAATTTTTTTGGGGAGGGGGGAGGAATTCAGGGATGGGGGTTGGGAGGGTTGTCTGTGTGTGTCCCCCCCCAACTCACCTGGGCCAGGTAAAGGGGAGGGGCACCCCAATATCTTTGGGGGGGTCCCAGTTGGCTCTTGGGGTGCCCCAAGCAGCCCCTCACCAGGGGTAGTGATGACTTTATTGGAAGCAGTTTGGGATGGGGGTGGTGCTGGGGGGTCCCAACCCCCCCAGTGCCAAACTGGGACCCCAATCCCCCCTCACCCCCCTCACTGCTGGGCCAGCTTGGCCGCCTCGGCCTTGATGAGGGCGATGAGGTCCTGGTTGATGAGGAAGACGA
>NW_021939069.1:64492-65480 GCF_001715985.3 Manacus vitellinus | reverse complement strand
GGAAGGTCTCCAGGGAGGGCTGGGGGGTCTGGGAAGGACAGGGGACATGAGGGGGATGTGGGGGGACACTTTGAGACACAAGGGGA
The DNA here is from genome assembly GCF_001715985.3 of Manacus vitellinus. Lineage (NCBI taxonomy): Eukaryota > Metazoa > Chordata > Aves > Passeriformes > Pipridae > Manacus > Manacus vitellinus. The sequence goes on along the minus strand of NW_021939069.1, from coordinate 65,394 downwards.
AATGTGGAAACCCAAGGGGACGTGGAGGGATGCGAGGGGACACAACAGGAGGGGCCAGGAGGGGACACAAAGGGACATTTGGGAACCCCCCACTGTCCCCAGTCCCACCCTGATGAGCAGCTGGGGGGTCAGGGGACATTTGGGGACGCTTTGGGGCCGTTTGGAGCCACTCACCGAGGGGACCCTGGTGAGCAGCTGCTCCTCAGCTTTGCTGAACAGGACCTTGCTCTGCACGGCAGCCACAGCCTCGGGGTGCAGCGAGCGCATGGCCTGGCAGGCCAGTCTGGGGGACCCAGGGGTGAGACCCCCAGGGACCCCCAGCGTGGGGGAGACCCCCCAGAGACCCCCAAGGACAGCCCAGATATGAGACCCCACCAAGGACAGGTGAGACCCCAAAGGATGACCCAGACCCCCAGGAAGGGCTGAGACGCTCCTCAGGGACACCTGAAACCACCCCCTGGGGACATCCCGGCTCCTCTGGGGACACCTGAGACCCCCCCAAGCCCCCCAGGACCCCCAGTTCCCCCTCACACAGACCCCTGGAGCCCCCCGAGCCCCCCGGTTCCCCCTCACTTGCCGGGGGGTCGTAGAGCAGCATCCCTGGATGTCCCTCAGGGACCAGGGACCCTCGGCTCCCCCCACAGACCCCTCCCAAACCCCCCGAGCCCCCTCACTTGCAGATGACGGGGTCGTAGAGCAGCGCGTACCAGCGCTCCTGGATCTCCCTCAGGGTGAAGCGGCAGCTGAACTTCACCCCCAGGTGAACCGAGGTGAGGTCGTTGGTCTGGGAACACCCCCAGGTCAGGGGAAGGGTCTGGGGGTCTCCCCAACCCCCCCCCGGGTGAGGGGGGTCCCTGAGCCCCCCAGCCCACCTGCAGCACGGCGTTGATGAGCAGCAGGTC
>NW_021939069.1:48480-49943 GCF_001715985.3 Manacus vitellinus | reverse complement strand
GACTGCACCCATGTGGGACTGACTGCACCCATGGGACAGACTGAACCCCACAGCACAGGGCCGCACCCATAGCCCCTGCACCCCACACTCTGTCATCAGGGGTCCAATGGGGGTACCCAGTGACCTCCCCCCCGACAGAGTCCCAGGGGCACTGGGGACCCCCCTGGTGTCCCCCAGCCCCAAATCACTGCTCATTGCTGGGCAGTAGAGGGTTGGGTGGGCAGGAGGGACCCCAAAACTCTGGTACCCTGCTGCCTGCAGTGATATCCCAGTATTGGGGGACACAGCAGAGGGAGGGGGACAGGACAGCCCCTCTGAGGTCCCCTCTCACCTCCATCCTTGGGCTGGGAGAGGAGGAACCCCCTGAACCCCAAAAACAGGAGGAGAGGCCCCACACCCCCACTCTGAAGGGGCCGGTGCCCGTGGGGGCTCCTGGGGGGACACAGGGGGTGAGCAGTGCCAGGACCCCCAGGAGTGTTCAGGACATGGGGGGTCAGCGGTGCCGGGACCCCTGGGAGCAGCTGTGACCCCAGCTTGGCCCCAGGCCCCCCACGGCCGTTTTTGGGGGGGACTGGGGGCTTTGTCATATTTTCCAGCTCCCCGGCTATTTTTATCCGCTCTCCAAAGGCCTTAGGAGATATTTGGGAGCTGCCAGGGCCGTGTGAATGAGCTCCAGCACCGCTGCAAGCACCCCCAGCTCCTCCTCCCCACCTTTGGGGGGCACCAGAGCAGGCCCAGGAGGGTCCATGCCCCCCATTTTCCCCTCCCAGACACCCCCCATTCTTCCCACTTTCCAGCCCAAATCCCTTCCCGGACGTGGGAACAGCCTGGGAGCAGAGGACGGGAATAGACCCATTCCCAGGGGGCTGCTTGGCCTCCTGCCCCCCGGGGGGCTCCCCAGGGAGGAGGATCTGCTGGATAACCAGGAAGGACATGGGGAAGATGGATAAACCAGGATTCTGGATGGTGATGGCACAGAGGAGACCCCAAAATCTGCTCTGGGGAGTAACAACCCAAACCTTGGAGGAATGAGCTCCCAAGGCTCCAAATCCAGGTTGTTTTCCCTCAAAATGAGCCGAACCTGAGCTCTGGGATGGACCCTTGGGGCTCCCCCCACTCCTGGAGATGTGCTGGAGGCAGCAGCTGCTCCTGATTAGCACCCAGGGATCCTTTGGGATGGGGATTTCCAAGCCCAAAACTGTCCCGTGACCTCGTCCCGCCTCAGCACCCCCGCACACGGAGCCTCCATCCCCTCTGTCCCCTCTGTCCCATCTCCAGGGGGTTCTTTCTGGGACAAGCGTCCCAAAAAGTGGAGGGATGTGCACATGGAGCACGAGCGTTCTCATGGCCGGGGCAGGGTGGGGTCAGAGTCAGGGATCAGGAGGAGAAAACTCCTTGTTGGGAGATTCCCTTCGCTCTGATTCTGACTGGGACGGGAGCTCCGAGCTCCCTGAACCCGCAGC
>NW_021939069.1:40302-42305 GCF_001715985.3 Manacus vitellinus | reverse complement strand
AACCTCGAGGTCCTCGAGGCGTCGCTGCAGCAGCTCTGGGAGCGCCTGGCACCCGAGACACGGCTGAGCTACGGGGAGGACTTCTTCCAAAAATGTGGGTGAGGGGGGACTTCTTTCAAAAATGGGAGGGGATGGGGGGCTTCCAAAACTGTGAGGGGGGGCTTCTATAAGTGTGAGTGGGCAGGAGGGCTCTGCCTCAGTTTCCCTCCTCCCGAACCCTCTTTTCCCTCATCCCCCTGAGCTTCCTCAGTTCCCTTCCACACCACCCCCTTTCCTGCATCCTTTGCACCCACATGCTCCTACACCAGGCGCACCAGCTCATCTCTGCCTCAGTTCCCCCTTTCCTGACCCTCCTTTTTCACACCCCCCCAGACCTCAAGGTGCAGCATCTCACTCCTGCCTCAGTTTCCCCTCACCTACTCCCACTTCTCCTGTATCCCTGACACCTCAAGGTGCAACAGCTCATCTCTGCCTCAGTTCCCCCACTCTCCCCTTTCACCTTGCCCTCAAGGTGCAGAAAGTCACCGCTGCCTGTTTCCCCCTCCCTGCACCCCCTTCCCCCCATCTGATGCCCCCTTTTCCCCCCCAGACCTGAAGGTGCAGAGGTTCATCATGACCCTGATGTGTGACGGGGACCTGACCAAGGTCACGGGGTGCATCGAGCACGCGCTGGGGGCGCGACACCCCCGGACCCGCTACAGCGCGGGCTGGGACGCGAAGCTGCTCTGGCTCCCGGCCTCCTACCTGCCCTCCTGCATCGTGGACCTGATCCTGGCCACCATCCTGCCCAAGCCGGCCCACCGTGTCCGTTAGACCGCCCCCAGACCCCCCCGGGGGCGGTGAGACCCCCAAAATGTGGTGAATAAACCCCCCGGCCCGACCCCTCCCTGCTCGGGGGGTCCTGGGGGCTGTTGGCACTCGGGAATTTGGGGACACTGAGGTTACACATGGGGACTTGGGGACATTGAGGTGGCACTCAGGGACTGTTGGGGACATTGAGGTGGCCACAGAGCCCCCAGACCCCCACAAGAGCTGTGAGACCCCCCCCAAGGGTGGTGAATAAGCCCCCCAGCCTGACCCCAGCCTGCTCAGGGATTGCTGGGGACATCACAGTGACACGTGGGAACTTGGGGACATTGAGGAAGCACACGAGGATTTGGGGACACTGACATGGCCCCCACCCAGGAAGGTCCTTGTCCCACCCCCAAGGGACCCCCACGCCCCCCACTCCCGGGGGGCACACTCAGCTCTACAGAAGCTTTTTCTCTTTATTTCCACACCCGGGGACACCTCCCGGCCCTGAGGGACCCCCGGGGGGAGCTGGCATGTGGACCCTGCCCCAGCAGAGCTGAGGGGGACCCCCCAGGACCCCAGAGCCCCCCTGGGGGTGTCGGGGTGGCTACATGACCTCGTAGCCGCTGCGGATGCCCCTCATGAGGCAGCAGGCAAAGATGATGCCCAGGATCTGGGGAGGAAAAAGGGGGGTCAGTCCCACATGGGGGGGTTGTTTCAGCCCCATCAGCCCCACACTGGGGGGGGGGAGTCAGTCCCACTCCAGAGGGGTCAGGGGACAGTCCCACAGCGGGGTGTTGGGAGGGGTCAGCCCTGTCAGCCCCACATTGCAGGGGTTCAGCCCCACACCAAGGGGTCAGTCCCACACTGGGGGGGCTCAGCCCACACTTGGGGGGCTCAGCCCCACATCCCACCTCGAAGAAGGCGATGCCCAGAGCCACCGCAGCCACGACCAGGATGTTCTTCTTCAGCCACACCTCGATGCTCTCCTGGCAGCCCTGGGGGGGACAGGGGGGTTCAGGGGGTGCAGGACCCCCCCGGGGCATGGCAGGGGGGTCTGGGAGGGGGGTCTCACCTTCTCATAGACGGTCTCAGGGGTGGGGTGGACGTTGCAGGTGGTGGTGTTGACGCGGCAGCATGACCTGGGCACGGTGTCGTTGGCCTGGAACTGCTTGATGTTGGCCCAGTCCGTGTAGTTGTTGGCCCCGCAG
>NW_021939069.1:30401-31452 GCF_001715985.3 Manacus vitellinus | reverse complement strand
CAGCCACGAGCCTGTGGCCCCAGCGCAGAGACCCCCTCCTCAGCCACAGCCCCACAGTCCCTGCTGAGGGGACCCTCGAGTGAGCCACAGCTTCACATTCCCAGTGTGGGGACACCCCCTCAGCCGTGACCCTGTGTGGCCCAGCACTGGGACCCCCGACTCAGTCACAACCCCACGGCCCCAGTGTGGAGCCCCCTGCCCCGGTGACCCCCGACTCACCCTGCACGTCCCTGAACTCGTTGGACTCCTCCCCGTGGATGTGGCCCTGGAGCTCCGGGAACTGGGGGGGCACAGAGGGGGCTCAGCGTGGCGCGGGGGGCGCGGGGCACCCGGGGCACCCGGTCCGTACCCACCTCCTTGCCCAGGTCGTGCTTGATGACCTCCTGGATGAGAACGTCCGCCAGGGTCTTGAAGTCCTGCAGGAACCTCCTGTTCTTTTCGGGGCCCGTCTTCTCGGCCACCAGGAGCTGGAAGAGCGGCTCCTCCCGCCGGCACAGCCGCGCCAGTTCCGCCGCCTTCTCCGAGACCCCCACGAGCGCCTGCAGCAGCCCCCCCATGGCGGGACGGGCTGGGGGGACACGGCGCTCAGGGGACCCCCTGGGAGGGGCAGAGCCAGGGACGGGCCCTGCCCGGCCCCGAAATGATCCCGGGAATAGAGGAAGGAAGGGGGGTATGTGGGGACAACGGGGGACAGAGTGACATGGGGATGTGGGAACCTGGGCACGTGGGGACGTGGGGATGTGGGGACAGGGTGACATGGGGACACAGGGATGTGGGGACACAGACATGGGGACGTCGGGATTGTGGGAGTGGGGACATGGGCCTACAGGGACATTGGGATTGTGGGAGTGGGGACATGGGCCAGCAGGGACACGGGACGTGGACATGGGGATGTGGAGGTGGGGACATGAGGACATGAGGACATGAGGATGTGGGGACAGGGTGACATGGGGACGTGGGGACACACACGTGTGACGGGAATGTGGTGACATGGAGAGGTGGGGACATGAGGACGTGGGCATGGGGACACGGGGCCATGGGGCCACGGGGA
>NW_021939069.1:16237-17739 GCF_001715985.3 Manacus vitellinus | reverse complement strand
CCCTCCCGAGCCCCCCGGACACACTGGTCCTTGTGCCTTCACACAACCAACACCTGGAGAATCCACCCAGGAACAGCCACCCCAAAACTGGGAACAACCACCCCAAAACTGGGAACGACCACCCCAAAACTGGGGACGACCATCCCTAAACCTGTTCAGCCCCCCAGAGATGGGTGTCCCCATCCCAGCGATGGGGGGAGGGTCTGAGACCACCACTGAGGGGGGGTCACCACCTTGAACCCCCCGAGAGCTGCAGGGAGGGCAGGTTGACCCTGAGGAGGGGACGGACAACACAGGACAAGGATAGAAGACATGGGACAGGGATGGAGGACATGGGACAGGGATGGAGGACAAGGAACAGGGATGGGGGACATGGGACAGGGATGGAGGACATGGGACAGGGATGGAGGACATGGGACAGGGATGGGGGACATGGGACAGGGATGGAGAGCCAGGACAGTGCAAGGGACACCCCGCACCAGACCACCAGCTCCGGGCCATGGCAGGAGCTGTGTCCCCCCTCCCAGCCTCCATTTCCTCCCAGTGCAGCCCCCCGGTTGTAAAGCAGAGATTTACAAGTGGCCCCAAGTGCCGGAGGAGCCGCGGGATCAGGGGCAGCTTTATGGAGCCTCATTAGGGGCTGCAGGTATTCCGGGAATGTCCAGCAGCTAATTATGGCTGGGCCAGGACAGGGGACAGGGTGGGCAGGGGATTGTCACCACAGGAGGGGACAGGGTGGGCACTGGAGGGTCACTGCAGGAGGGGACAGTGTGGTCACTGCCCACGGGGCCGGGGAACCTTCTGGCCCAAGTGAGGGCCGGACACAGGGACGTGGCTCCAGCTCAGCCCCCATGGGTCAGACGGGCCCCAGGCCCTGTGGGGCGGTGACTCCATGGCCATTGGCCGTGTCCCTGCTCTCCCGCTCCAACCGGGTCCTTCAGGACACCTTGGAAGCTGCTGCTCCCCCTGGGAATGCCCCGGGCCCCTCCACACCCCATCCCTGTCCTACAGACCCCACCTGCTCCCCCCAGAGATCCCCCAGCCCCCCGGGGGGCTCCGAGGGCAGAACTGCCCCAGCTCTGCCCCCTCCACACACGGGGGGTAAAACCCTCGGGGGTCTCCAGGAGCCTTGGGGAGGCACCGAACCAGGAGTGACCCCCCACCCTGTACCCAGCACGGCCCTGGGGACAACCCCAGCTCCCATGGGATCAGAATCCCCCTCGGGGGCCACGGCCAGGGGGTCCTGCGGGGGGACCGGGCTGTGCCACCCACCCCGGGGGCCGGAGGAAGGAGGTCCCGGGGCGGGGGGGTTTGTTTGTTTGCTTCGAGGGCGATGTCAAGAGTTTAACGAGCGCTCGCTTTTGTTCTGGTCACGTCTCCCCCGAGGCCGCCCGGGGGCTGCACCCCCACATCCCTGCTCCCCCCGGCCCCCGTGACCTAATTCGGAGACCAAGGGCAGGGCTGGAGGGGGACAAATTAGGAACGGGGACATCCGGGCGACC
>NW_021939069.1:0-15977 GCF_001715985.3 Manacus vitellinus | reverse complement strand
GGGCTCCCCGGGGACCCGGCGGGTCCGTCCCCAACCCGTGGCAGGGATGGGGTTTGGTGCCATCCCCGAGGCAGGGATGGGGTTTGGTGCCATCCCCGAGGTTCCTGAGTGGTCCCAGGATCTGGGTGGGTCAGTCTCCAACCTACAGCTGGGGTGGAGTTTGGTGCCATCCCAAAGGTCCCCAGACCATCCCAGGGTCTGGGTGGTTCAGTCCCCAACCTGCATCAAGGTCATCCCAAAGGTCCCCAGAACATCCTGGGATCCAGCTGGCTCGGTGCCCTGGCAATGCCCAACCTACATCAGGGACAGGGTTTGATGCCATCCCAAAGACCCCCAGGCCCTCCCGAGCTCTGGGTGTCTCACAAGTAGGATTTGAGGTGTCCTCATTCCCTGTCCTCCAGTGAGCACATCCCTGATGGAGCCTCCTCCTCCTCCATGGCAGGGCAACAGAAGGATCCAAGGATCCAAGAAGGATCCAAGGGGATGGATCAGCTCCAGCCACGCTCTGGCTCCTGGGACATCCCTGTCCCGTGGGACAGGAGCCACCAGCCAAGGAGGGACAATCCTTGGTCACCTCAAGGAGATGAGACCAGTGGGAGACAAGACAAGGCCAGTGGGAGTGGAGGGCAGTGGGATTTGAGGCCGGTGGGATTCGAGGCCGGATTTGAGGTCGGGGGATCCGCAGCCGGTGCAGGGGAAGGAGGGGCCGCTGGCACCAGAGCCCCTCACCCCTTTGTGCACCCCCCCTGCTCCTCCGGAGCCCCCCGGGCTGTCCCCGGGGGCTCTGACAAGTGACTTCACGCCGCATTTGGGCCCCGCTCCCGCGCGGTCCCACGGCGCCCGCAGCCCCGGCCCTTCCTTTCTTTCCCTGCCTTTCCCACACGAATTTCCCCCGCCCATTGTGCGCCCGCGGCTTTTCTTCTTCCCCTATTCAGCCCAAATTAGTCACAAGGAGCCCCCGGCTCGGGGGGTGTTTGAAGCCCGGGGCCGCTCAGTGAAGATGCGGCCCCGCAGGGACGGGGAGCGGCCCCGGATCCGCAGGGACGGGGAGGAGCCCATCCCAAATTTGGTGCCGCCGCCGCAGAAAACTCATCCCCGAGGAGGGAGAGGGACGGACACCAGGAGGAGAAATGTCAGCAGGACCCTCCGAGCAGAGAGACCAGGGCAGGGCAGGAACAGGACAGGGACCCTCCTGTGCCCTGGTCCTTGTGCCAGAGTGGAGTTGGTGGGACCCGGAGTCCTGGAGAGGGGCAGTGCCACCACCAGTGTCCCCTCACCCACCAGTGACCCGAATCCAGAGGAGTCTGTGCTTCCCCTGGAGCTCCACGAGGACCTGGCCCCAAAATCCCGGTGAGGAGGGGAGGGGAACAGCCCTGCCCTGGGTGACATCCGTGTCCCCATTCCCTGCTCCGGAGAGGGAGGAGATCCACATCTGGAGGCCAGAGGGACAGGAATTTGGCCATGGAACATCCTGGGTAATGCCAGGGACACCCAGCCCTGGGTAAGGACGGGAATTTCGGGGGGTTCCTGCACAGCTCCAGCCCCAGTCCCAACCCAGGAGCCCAGGAGTGCCTTGGAGAAGGAGTTTTATTATGAAAGCGAGGAGGGAACCTCTGCCCTGGCACCACAAACCCTTCCCTGCCCTGGCACCACAAACCCTTCCGAGCCAACAACCAGCGGGGGAACCACGAGGCAAACAGAAAACAGAGGAGAAATCCCAAACATGGACCAAAACACTGGGATAACGGGAGCACAGGGAACGGGGAGGAGCAACAGAGTTGGGGCTCAGCCAAGGACACAGGGTGTCACCTGGATCCTGTGGTGTCACCTGGATCCTGTGGTGTCACCTGGATCCTGTGGCTTTCAGCTCCCTTTGGGGAAGGGAAGGAACATCCCAGGGATTTCCTGGAGGCCTCGAAACGCTCAGGGAACAGAAGCATTTTTGAAGACTTTCCACGTTACAAAAAGTAGAACTATTGCTTGTTACTGGGGTGGGAGCCCTGGAATGCCCGGGGTGGGACGTCCCTGCTGCTCCCAACGGCCTCCCCAGCGCTCCGGGCTGAGGATCCCGGGGGAACAACAATCCTGGGACGTCGAGTCTTCACCAGGGGAAGGGTTTCGGTCAATGCCCACCTGAAATCCAAGCAGACATTCCTGCTTACAGACACATTCCTGCTCTGGGAGCTCTGGGAAGGCAGCAGGAGCTGATTCTCTGGGAAGGAGAAGGGGAAGGGGGCCTGGGCACCCCCTGCCAATCCCATGGGATTGGGGATCCTGAGCTTCCCCCTGGGAGCTGCTCCCTGAATCCCCCAAATCCAAGGTGCCAAAGCTGAGGGAGCCAGAAAGGCTTCACCAGCAGCACCTTTGGTGTGTTTTGGCCGTGGATTTTTCCATAATTTCACCAAAAATGGGATGTTGTGGCAGCGGGAAGAGCCACATTCCTGCACATCCTCCAGGAACATCCACGTCCAACACAGGGATCCCAGGGCAACGCTCCTGGTTTGGGGAGAAATCACCTGATCTGGGGTTCATGGGCAATTCTGCCTCTGGCAGCTCTTGCAGGGAAGGTCGTGGGAATGCCCTGGGCCACCACATTCTGGGAAAGATGTGAGGATGGATTTGGGAAAATCCTTCCCTGACATTGTCAGAGGCAGCAGAGACTGAGCAGGACTTGTGTCATTGTCCCCTCGGGGGAGTGGGGCCTGTCCTTGTCCCAGCTGTGCCATGGCCACAGGGATTCCTGGAGCACTGGGAAGGATCAGGAGCTGCTGCTGTGACCCCCCAAACACTGGGAAACCCCTGGAATGTGGGGCTGGGGTGGCACCAAAACCAGCTGCTTCTTTTTGCTCCGTTTTTCCTCATTTCTAAACTTGGCCATTTGAAAAAAAACCATCAAATGTAAGTAGCACAATCATCCAACTCCAGGGGAATTCCCTGTGTACTGTCACTAAAACCTTTGGAAAAGTGTGGGAGTGGGAAGTGGGGAGGGAGGAGCAGGAGGAGGAGGAGGAGGAACCCACGGCAGGAGCTCCAGGACGGCCTCACACGATCCCAAACCGTTCTGCTCTTTTCCTCTTCTTTGCCTGGAAAGGGAATGACAAGGAAAATTAATAAATCCAATAAATGAGTTATTTAAAATCTCATAAAGAACCTGAGGGAGAACTGGTTCAAAATCCAGCCTGGGGAACACGGTTGGGAAGCAGAGACTCCAAATCCTGCTCCCACAGAGAGGGAGAGATGGAGTTTTTCCCAACACAAAGAGCCCCAAAACAGAGAGACCCAAACCACAAAGAGCCCAAGAACTGAGAGACCCAAATGACAAAAAGAGCCCCAAAACACAGAGCCCCAAACGAAAAAAGAGCCTCAAAACAGAGGGACCCAACCCACAAAGAGCCCCAAACCCCAGAGAGATCCCCAAACCCAGGAACAGGAACATACAGTGCCCGGAATACAGTGGGAAGGAGCCACAAAAGGGGCTGAGCCAGGAACAATGGTGACTTCAGGGGCCTGAAACGCTGGCAGGGAGTGGGGAGGTGGGAAATGGAAAAGGGCAAAGGGTGAACTCTGCTCTATTCATGGGGAAGGTGAGAGGGACACATTAAATACGCGGCCGATTCCCCTTTAAGCCGCTCCACGAGGGGCGTATAAATCTTAATTTTTAGCAGGATAAATAGCCCGGGGGGCAGCAGAAGCCCCCAGCCCAGGATCTCCAGGGAAAGGTGCATTTGAGTGCACACAATGCCAGTAAAAAGCCCTTTTTGTTCCAGCACAGTCTCCGGGTGACCCGACGGAAAAGCCTCACGCTCCCCCTGCCCCGCCGGGAACGGAGCTCCTGCTTCACCCCCTGGGGAAGAAACCCCCCAAAACCACTCAGCCCTGAAAAACAGCCCCTAAACCCCACCTGGAGGGGACCACAATTTCTCACACGAGGCAAACTGGAGCTGCCTGGTTTAGCTGTACCCAAATCCTGGTGTGCTCACCCAGCACCCCCCACCCTGGGGGGGTCCCTTTGTCCCCAGAGAGGGTCCCCAAATCCCACGTTTTGGTGGCATTTAGGTGTGCAGGGCACTGCCCACCTGCTTCAGGCAGGAGCCACCTTCAAATCATTCCAGCCTGGAGCCCGGGGTTGGAATTACTTGAAGGAGAAGCGTCAAAGCACAATAAAAGGGACCAAAATTGCCCCGAGGAGGTGATAAATTTAAAAGATGGGCCAGAACCGCTGAGGCCACAACAAAGCACTGGAAACAGGGTCAGCATCCCAATCCTCATTATATCCTGCAGCCTCCCGGGATTTATGGATGAAGAGCAACAATAGCAGAGGGTCCAGGAGCTGCCGGGGCCCAGGGAGTGACGAGGACGAGGATCAGCCCCAGGGAGGGGAGGGGGATCAGGGTGGGGATGCTCCTTCTGGAAGCATCTGTGATGTCCTGCCAGGGGAGGAGGCTCAGAGAGCTCTGGAGCAGCCTGTTCCCAGCATGGATCCATGGAAACCCCATCCCGTGGGGTCCACAGGGGCTGCCTGTGCCCCCTTCTCCTTCCCGGAGAATCAGCTCCCACTGACTTCCCAGGGCTCCCCCAGCCCTGGGCCAAGCAGGGACATCTGGGAGCAGAAATCTGTCCTTGTGCTTGGATTTGAGGTGGGCATTGACTGAAACCTCTCCCTTGGGAAACCCTTTTCCTTGGAAAAGCCCCCCGGGCTGGGAGGCGGGGGAAGGGGAGGTGGTGGGGGAGCACAGCCCTCGGTCGGGGCTCAGCCCCCGAGGCCCTGAGGGGTCCCTGGATCTCAGAGGTCCCAGGACTCTCCCTGCTCCCCTCCCTGCTCCCCATCCCCTGGCAGGAGGGTTCTTTACCTCTGTGTCCTCTGTGGCTCCAGCCCCGGCCGAACTTGTGACGATCCCAAACCGCTCCTTCCTCTTCTTCAGCTTCTCGTCCTCCTCGCTCTGCACAGGGAAGGGATGGGGTTCACTGTCTGGGAATTCCCAGGAGTGTTCCTCCCATCCCTCCTCATCCCATTACACCTGTCTGGGGCAGGAACACCTTCCACTAGCCCAGGCTGCTCCAACTTGACCGTGGACACTTCCAGGGATGGGCAGCCACAGCTTCTCTGGGAAATGCATTCCAGGGCCCCATCGCCCTCACAGGGAGGAATTCCTTCCCAGAATCCCATCTAACCCTGCCCTCTGACAGTGGGAAGCCGTTCCCTGTGTCCTGTCCCTCCATCCCTTGTCCCAAGTCCCTCTCCAGTTCTCCTGGAGCCCCTTTAGGCACTGGAAGGGGCTCCCTGGAGCCTTCCCTTCTCCATGACCCCCCCAGTTCCCAGCAGAGCTGCTCCACACCCTCCACTTCCTCCTTGGATTAAACCCTCTGGTGACATCCAAAGGAACAGCTCCCAGATCCCACCCCCACTCCCAGGGGGTTCCATTCCCTGAGCAGGGGGTCCCCAGATCCACTTTGGCACCACAACATTCCGTGCCTTCCTCCCCCCAGCCCCAGGATCCCGGTGATTTATTTCTCGGGAGGCCCCTTCCCTAAATCAATCCTGGGATAACGATCCCGCTCCCTGACCCCCCTCCACGCGCCCGCTGAACTCCCCTCCAGCCCAAGCTGTTCCCCTGCCAGGGCTTGATTCATGGGGTGCTGAAATCCAGCTGAGGAAAATGACCCCGAGCCCCCCCGGCCACATCCATCAATCCCGGCCCTGCCAAATCCAGGGAAAGCTGACCCCGCTGGCAGCCCCTCACATCCATTTTCCAAGCTCCCTGTTCCAATTTTTGTTCCCTTTGCTCTCCCACTTCTCTAAAAGAATGGGAAGAAGAGGGAAAAAAAGTTTCAAGAGGAATTCCAAGCCTTGGAGACAAAGCCTTCCCTGGGATCTGGGAACGGGATCCCCAGGATTGGGAATCCCAACAAGTCACTCAACTCTGTCCACGGATTTGTGCTGCATTTGATCCCAAAGTGTTCATTTTGAGCCCTGATTTCAGGGGAGGATCCCAGGCCTGCTGGTGGCAACGACATTCCAGTGCCACGGGAATCTGCCTCGGGATCTGCCCCCTCTCCAAGGGCTCCCTCCTGGCCTGGGTGTCCAACCTGAATCCCAGAGCTCCAGGCACCAAGGGGACCCTCCTGTCTCCAAGGCTGGTGGCCCCAGGCTGCTGCCTGGCCCCTCCCAGGGGATGAACGACCTGGTTCCACGATAAATGTGGGATGAGCCACTTCTCCGGCTCCAGTCGCTCATTCCAAGCTGCCCCTTTCCTCCCACAGCTCCTCCAGCTCCAAGGATTTGGGATTCCAGCCCAGATCTGGGGCTGGTGGCAGCAGGACCGAGCCAGGCACGGCCTCTCCCCCAAATAACACGAGGATTCCGCCTGGATGAGCAGCAGGAACAGACAACCAAGTCCCCCCAGTGTCCCAAGGACCCTCAGCCCTGGATCTGGGACAGCCCAGCTCCGACAAAAGCGGCTCCAAAGGCTTTGGATCAGCTCAGAAACATCAAACACAGATAACTGTCCCAGGAAGGTTTTCTGACACAGGAAACGGGCAACCACAAGCTCATTCCTCATCCTGTCTCCCAAAGAAACTTGGAAGACAGGGTGGGAAGGCAGAACATCCAGCTCTAGTTCTTTCTTTACACTGTGCCAGCATCTCACCACCCTCACAGGGAGGAATCCCTTCCCCAAATCCCACCCAAATGTCCTGGTTTACAGTGGGAAGCTGTTCCCCATCGTCCTGCCACTCCATGTCTTGTCCCAAGTCCCTCTCCAGCTCTCCTGGAGCCCCTTCAGGCACTGGAAGGGGCTCTAAGGCATCCATGGAACCTTCTCTTCCCATGAACCAGCTCCCAGCCTGTCCCAGAGGTTTTCCCATGGAAAGCCCTCCTGGCTGTCACAGCTGGGAGTTTGTGCTCGCTCCAAAGGGGACTGGGGGGAGGAGGAGGAGCAGAAAGTCACATCCATGTGCTAAGAGCACATGGGAAGGAATTCCTGCCCTCCCACGTCAGGGATGAGGCAAATGATGCCTCAGGAACGAGGCCAATTCCAGGAGGCAAAAGGGGCTTTTCATCTCTTCGCACCCCCAAGGCACCTCCAACGTCATTCCCGTGTTTGAGGCTCTCCCAGTCCCAAATTCCCAGCTCAGGAAGGGGAAGGATTGGAGGAGAGTCCCCTGTGACCTGGGAACTGTGGAACTGGGCAAACTGGAGGTCATGGGACCTTCCGGGTGGGTTCTCCCACCAGGCAGGGATGGATTCCCACATCCAGCCTGAAAACAGGGAGCACACTTTGGAAACAGATTTGGGATGGCTGAGTGAAAATCAGGGAGTCAGAACATCCCCCAGAAACCACTCGGAGCAACATCCCACAAAAACCACTGGGAGCAACATCCCAGGGACAAGGGAAGTGAAACCATCGAGTGTCCCGAGAACAGAAGGAGCAGCTGAAGCTGGGAATTAAAAGGAATTGCTGGGAAGGAGGGGATTCCTCCCAGAACTCCAGGAATTTGGGAAGGAGGGGATTCCTCCCAGAACTGCAGGAGTTTGGGAAGGAGAGATCCCCTGTGCTCCCTCCCCACTTTCCACAGGGGAATTTTCGGGCTGTTTTCGTTTCTCCCCCAGGGAAGGGAAGGTGGGTTTGTTCCCCCAGGCTGGGGAAGGGCTGGAGCAGGAGCAGGCCCTGCCATTCTCCTCCAAATTCCTGCAGCCAACGGGTCCAGGAGCCCCTGAATGGGACATAATGACATCATTGATGGAACCATAATAGAGGGGGAGGGGGGATGTATTTGTGTTCCAGACAAAAGCCAAGTCCTGTTTCCCAGCGGGGCCCAAGGAAGGACCAGCTGAGTGGGAGAGGGAGGTCAGGGAGGCCGGGAAGGAGTCCTGGCCACTCCCAGAGCTCTCCTGGAGCCCAGGAGTGCCCCAAACCCTTGTTTGGGAAGTGACACAGGGAGGGGAGGCCTGGAAGGGCTCTGGGGAGAGGGAAGAGCCTGGATGGATCATCCTGAGGGAAAGGGGGATGAGGGGGAGGCCAAAGTGGAGCTGTTGCTGCTCCTCCACCTGTCCCAACGGGGCCTTTCCTACAAGGGCAGAGCCACCTCTGCAAAGTGCCAGAAATCAGAATTTCCCAACAACAAACCCTCCACTGAGGCCAATCCCACCTCTCTGATCCACAGGAACTGGTCTCCTGGAACATCCCACCAATCCTTTTCCTTTTCCTCTGCCAGCATCCCCCCCCATCACCACCCTTGGCTTCCTTGGGGGCCAAAACAGCTCCTGGCCCAGGCTGCCAGGGGTGGTTTGGAAAGGCTGCAGGCACAGGGATTATCCAGGAGAAGGATATTCCTCCTCAGGCTGCTGCTCCGAGCTCCTGGAAGCCAAACAATTAAAGGAATTGTTTTCTCTGCCTCATTTGCTGGTTTGGACACACAGAGACTTTCTGCTGCTCCACTGAGCCCTGGTCCCCCCCGGCTGATCCAGGCCAGGGTCTGCTCCACGGAAAACATGTTCTTGTCAACTGGAATTAAAGCAGAATTCAGCTGAAGCCACGAGGGGTAAAAATTAACCTGTCCCAGCACAGGCAGTTGGGACTTTTCCACGGAAGGGACACGCTGGGGTCCAACCAGGGTCATTCCTGAGGCTCCTGGCACTTCCCGTGGCCACAGCACTGGGATGGGACATGGAAAACTTGCAGCCAGGGAAAGGAAAATCATGGAATTATGGCTCCAGTTGTTTTCCATTCCCAGTACACTCAGCTCCCTCAAATCCCACCCTGGAGCTGGACACAGACCCCAGCTCCATTCCTGAGCTGGGCACAGATCCCAAATCCATCCCCCAGCTCCGTCCCCTGCCCCTCCAGCAGATCCTACAAGGTCCAGTACAAGGAGCTCAGAAGTTTGTGCCCATTTCCCCCTGGAAAAACCAACAGCTCCGAGGCCAAATCCATCCCCAACACATCTGTTGTACTTCCAAGGGTTACTTCCCACTGGAACCTTCTCTCCAGAGCTCCAGGTCTGGGCTGACCTGGCTCCTGCCAGGCAGGGACCTGCATGGACACGGTGGGAGCTGAACCCCCTGGATCATTGGGGCTCTTCCCACTTAAAACTGGATGAACAACCTTAAAATTCCAAACCCTCGGGAGCTGTAACTCCTGGAAAACCACGTGGAGTCCCAGCACAAACAAACAGAGGGGAAGGGGAGGGAAATGGTGTTGACAGGGCTCGGGAACGGGATGTAAAACCTCAGACAGGGATGGTGGGATTGGAGCACTGGGATAATCCCGAGGTGGGAAGAGTGTCCTGGAATGTCCTTACCTTTTTGGAGAGTGAGGAGACATTCAACCCAAACCTCTGAGCCCTTTCCTTTAGTTTATCCATGTTTATCTACAAGAAGCAGGAAACAATTTCCGTGGTTTGTTTTTTCCATCCCTGTCCCTCGGGTTTCAGGGACAGGGATCAGCCTCATCCTCACATGGACAATTAAGGGCCTCTGGGAAAACTGCCAGGACTCCTGAAAACCAGCTCTGCTCCCGGGCTGCCCCAGGGTTGGGAAGCTGCACCACCCCCTTCCAAACCCAGCAGCTTCCCAAGGTTTCCCAGAGATACTGGGCACTGTTATCCCTAAATAAATCCCCCCTAAGGAGCCCAGATTTTTAGGACAAACCTTCCCTGGCAGAGCCCTGCACAGGGGAACCACAACCCCCCCTCCTGCAGGAACCACTTGGATTGTGTTCCCACCCAAAATTCCAGTGGAATGAAGCTTTTCTTACCGTGGGTTTGCTGTCTGCAGAGAGGCCTGAGAGAAGAGGGAAGAGAGAGAATTCCCAGTTAGGGAACAGCACTGGAGTAGGATTTTATCTCCAAGGAGATGAGAATTCCCACCCCATTCTTCCCACTTTCCATCCCTGCTCACTCCCAATTCCATTTTCACCTTCAAAGCAGTCCTCCACCCTCAAACCCACCCCCATCCCACCTCTCCAGCAGCTCCAGGAGTGGAATGTGGCATTTTAGGAAGCCACAGATGTTTGGAAGGACCAAGGAATGCCAAGGAAAACCCGGCTGTGCCTCCCAGTTGGGCTTGGAGTGAGAGACACTGGGAAAATCCAACCCCCAAGTGACAACCCGTGCCCTTTTCCTCCTGATTCCACAGGATTCCAACTCCACAATTCCCACCTGGAGCTCCAGGAAAAGAGAAAACAAGGGTTGTCCCGCCAGCCTTTCCCACCCCCTACAAGGAGTAAATATTTGCAGGAAGGTCATTCCAGGGGTTGGTTCTGCTGCCCCTCACCTTTCGTGGGAGCTGTGGCCAAACCAAACCTGTGGAGGGTGAACAAGGGGGAGTCACTGATGGGAATGTCCAGCCCTGGAGAACTCCCCTTCCAAGGATTCTCCCTGGTCTGGGGGCAGGATGAGCTGGAACATTCCCAGCCTGTGGAATTCCTGCAGCAGCTCCCACCTTCTCCAAGCCCAAATCCCAAACCCTCCAGCAAACCTGTTCTCCCCCTGGTTTTCCAGACCCTTCCAGGGTCATTGTCCCACCCCTGCACACAGAGGCCCCTGGAGAGGCTTCTCCCAGGGAAGAATCATGGAGTGGGTTGGGTTGGGAGCTTAAAGTCCATCCAGCTCTGCCTCTCACTATCCCAGGTCACTCCCAGGGATGGGAAATCCATTCCAGCCGCCCCTCATTCCCCCAGCCCCCTCACTTCCCCCAGCCCCTCACTCCCCCCAGACCCCCTCACCTCCCCCGAGTCCCCCTGCACTGCCCCCCTCACTCCCCCCAGCCCCTCTCATCCCCCAATCCCCCCCTCCCCAGCCCCCCTCAGCTCCCCAGCCCCCTCACTGCCCCAGCCCCCCTCACTCCCCAGCCCCCACTCCCCAGCCCCCTCACCGTGCTGCCCGAGCAGCCTTCTTGCTCTCGAGGCTGACGCAGGACGTTGAAACGCTCGGCCCGTTTCCTGCATCGCTGGAAAGGACAGGGACGGGACGGCAGGTTGGTGAGGGGGCAGGAGGAGCTGGCAGGTGGGGCAGTGCAGTGGCAGATCCCAACAGCCACGGGAAGGGAAAACTCCCCCCTGGACCCGAGGGAGAAGGAGCCGCTGGCACCTCGTGCGACCGACGGGCTCCGGACGCCCCCGACCCCAAACTCCAGGAAAACCCAATGGAAAAGGTCCCTCATCACTCAGGGAGGAAACAGGAGCAGGGAGCAGAGACAGGTGACAATTTTGGGATGGCATCCCAAGGAATTCCTGAGCCAGGGAAGGGGCTCCTGGCTGGGAACAGCCAACATCCCTCCTGGAGGTACCACCAGCTCCAGGGGCCAACACCTCCCTCCCTTCCCCCCCAGCAAAAATCCAAGGAAATGTGCTCAAAAAAAAAAATGATGGAGGTGTTTTTTCCAGAGAATTTGTTTCTTTGGAACAAGCCCCTTCCCGGGAGCCAGGCCCCATCCATGAGCACTTTGCCACCAGTGGAGAAATTCCAGGTGAATTCCAGCTACAACTCGGCCACTCTCTGGCTCAGAGCAGAGGGAAAACCCTGGGATCATCAGGAATGCAAAGGTTTGCACTTCCAAGGACTTAAATCCCCCCAAAAGCCCCCGGGAAATGATTAATATCTGATTCTTACGCTGCGTGGGGTGTTTTGGAGGTTACAAAAACAGGGAATATTTAATGGAAACACTGAGCGGAGCCAAGGGCACAGCGAGGAGCATCATAAACATCTGCTCCAAAACATAAATGTTTGGAAAAGCTGGACTGGGAGCAGCACTTGGGCCCCTCCCGGGACTGAGGAGTTGGAACTCAGCAGAGGAGGGAAAACAGAGGTGGAAAAAGGCACCACTCGGGTCAAACCTTGTTCCCTTATCCCTTTATGCATCCTGAAGGATACCTGAGGAATTCTTCCCTGATATTCCACCCAACCTTCCCCTCTGGCACTGGGAAGCCCCTCACGCCCTCCCAGATCCACAGCAAATGACAGAATTCCAGGCTGTGCTCCCAATTCCCAATTATTTGCCCCAGGGATTTGTCTCCCTTGCTCACCTGTGTTTATGGAAATACATACATTTACACCTCTAAATAACTCCCTTTGCCCTCAAAACCACCCCAACAGCACTTGGTCGAGACCCACCAAACTCACACTAAACAACCACTGAAGAAAGAGGGGATTTTCTGGGAGAAATCCTGCAGAATTTGGGAAAAACAAAGAGCAGGAGGACGAGCTGCAGCAGTTCCCTCCAGGATCTGCCCCAGCCCCCCGGGCCCTGTTCCTGCCTCTCCAAGGTCACAATCCCCCTCCTGCGCCATCGCTCCCGTTGCTGTGGAAATCAGCGTGTCCCAAACAGCAGATTAAACCCTGGAGTGGCTGCAAACAGCAGGAACCGTGTTTTCACAGGGATTTCTGCCTCAGGAGCCAACGAAATTAAGGGGGGATTAGAGAAGCACAAGCAGATTCCTGAAACTCAGAGCTTTCCCAGAGGAATCGGCGGCACTGAGGGTTTTCAGGGAGCACAAACACAGGGAGAGGGGGGCAAAGGACATCAGGGAACCACAGAATGGCTCAGGAGGGACAGGAAAGCTCATCCCATCCACCCCCTGCCACGGGCAGGGACACCTCCCACCATCCCAGGGGGCTCCAACCCGGCCTGGGACACTCCCAGGAACGGGAAATGCAAAACCAACCCACAGAAATAAAGCAGCTTTCCCTTGGAAACACTGATCCTGCCTCAGCAGCCCCCAGAAGGAAGGGGCAAGGGGAATCCCCTCGGATGCAGCAGCAGGAATCTCACCTCCATCTGGGATATCTCAGATGTGATCTTCACCACCTTCTTCTCCGTGATCCTGGGGGTGTTGGGAAAGAGAGAAACCAGTGAGAGCAGCTCCTGTGGGTTCCAGAGACATGTCCTGGTGGGAAAGGGCCTGGGAATCTCCTCCTGGCCACACATTCCCAACACAACCAAGGGTCTGTGTGGGAATGGGAACCACGAGCCAGGTTTGTGGATCTTCCCCAAATTTGGAGCCCAACGTTGATGCCAAAGGGAAGGATGAGGCCTGGGAAACTTCTAACCAAGGTTTTGGGAGCATCTGGGGCACGAAACATCCCCCAGCAAAGGAGCTGCAGCATCCCTGAATTCCCTTGGGAGTGAGGTGGGATCACAGCAGGAGCAGCCACACTCTCATTCCCTGCAGGACTGGGGGGATCATGAACTGCTGAAGGCAGGACAAACCACTCCCTGGGGACCCCAAAACCAGAGGGATTGGCACTGGAACTGAGAAAAGGATGGATTGGGCACTGGAACTCCAGGAATAACCCCTGGCCCAGCTCAAGGCTCCTCCAGGTCCTGTGGGAAGCCCAAAGCCTCGAATCCCTGGGGAGTTTTATTCCTTTATGGCCCTGGAACACAAAGGGTTGTTGTGTTCTAGTTCATGGGGCAGCCCCAGGCACATTCCCTGCTCCCTGGGCACATTCCCTGCTCCCTGGGCCATTCCCAACCATCCCCCCCCCCCTTTCAAATATAACAGAAGGGGTGGAAGGGGGGGATTGGAAGGGGGGGATTCCGGGGCTTGTGCTCCCAAAACACAGCTGGGCCTTGAGGGGGGAAACAAAGGAGGAAGAGCCAAAGTTGGGAAGGTCCCAGGAGGGAAGGAGCAGCTCCTCCTCCCCCAAACAGCTCCCATAAAACAGTGGGAACGCCAGGCTCGTTAAGGAAAATGAGCGGCCTTTGTTCCCAACCCCGGCACAGGTTCCCCATTTTATGCCCTGAAAGGTCCTAATGGCTTAATGGCACTTCCCCAGGAAGCAATTCTGCCCCGGAGCCGGGCTGGGAACGCCTGGGATGGGATGGGAGCAGGGCTGGGATGGAGCTGGAACGGCCCCAGGACGCCCCCTCCTGCCCAGGAGATCCCGAGGAGCCTCCCAGGGATTCCGGATGGGAATGAGCTGAAAGCTCCTCATTCCATGGGCAGCAAAGCTCCTCATTCCATGGGCAGCCACACTTCCCACCTGCCCTGGCGGCTCCAAGTCCTGACCAACCCGGCCAGGGACAATTCCAGGGACGGGGCAGCCACAGCTTCTCTGGGAAATCCGTTCCAGGGCCTCCTCACCCTCACAGGGAGGAATTTCGTCCCAATATCCCACTCAATTCTCCCCTTTCCCAGTGGGAAGCCATTCCCCCTTCTCCTGGCTCTCCACTGAAACGTGAGGGATCTCCCACCCCCCGGAATCTCCAACCCACCTCCCCCGTTTCCCACCCCCAGGAGACCCCCCTGGGATCCCCAGTCCTGCCCCAACACGTGGGATCTGCTCCCCCTTCCATCCCACAGCCCCCGGGGTCGGGTGAAGCCCATGGTCCCCGTGCTCCCAGATTTCCCAGGCGGATCCCAATCCCAATATTTACACGTCGGGGGATTTCACCGGAGCCTCTTCCACCTTCACGGGCGGCTCCGCCGGCTTCGGCTCTTCCTCCTGGGAACCAACGTGGAGAATCCATAAAAACCTCCCAGCCACCTTTCCTGGGGGATTCCCAAGGCACAGCCCCCCGATTCAGCCCAAACATTCCCAGGAATTCCCGTGTTCCGCATCCCAGGAGGGGTTGGAAACTCTCCCTGTGCTTTTCCAAAGCCCCAAAATCCCTTCCCAGCAGGTCTGGGCTACACAAGGGGTTGGGAATGACCTGAGGGTGACATTCCCAGCCCAGAACAGAGTGGGAATGGCCAGGAGAGTGGGAATGACCAGGAGGGGCTCCAGCAGCACCCGTTCTCCTTCTCACCAACTATTTCATGGGAAAAGAGGGAAAACTCCTCCTGTCAGGAGCCTGACAGTGGGAAGAGTCACTTCCTGAGGGTGTTTTAGCACAAAGTGTTTTTCCAGGATGGATTTCCTGGCCCTGGTAGGAACAGGGCTCAATCCCACGGGATCCACGGGCACCCACTGGGAGACTTTTCCTTAAATATCCTTAAACCCCCCAGGTGTGAATCCTGCTGGACATGGAGTGACCCCACCCCGAGGGATCCCAAAATCTGGGATCACACCAGTGACAGGATCCCCCATCCCACCCTCTGGACAATCCCAGTTGTCTCTCAGCACCAAAACTGGCTGGTTTAGGACCAAAATTGTCAACAAAAGTGGTTTAAACTCCACACAGCCCCGGGTGTTGCCCTGTTCCCGGTCAGCAAACCAGGATCCCCCCGGGATCATCCCGAAAAACAATCCACCTCTATCTCCTCTGCCAGCACATCCTCCTCGTTGGCTTCTTCTTCAGCTGGAGGACAAAACAACGCAGCCATTGGAGCAGCAAAACACCCCAGGGAACCTCTGGATTCCCAGAGAACACAGGAATCCAGGCGGGAATTCCGAGGGATTCGGGAAGGGCCCCCAGCACCCACCGTGCTCCTCCAGGTAGGCCTGGAGCCGGTTGATGAGGTCCTGCTTGTTGCCTTTGGCCTCCAGCCCCCTGGCCAGGCATTCCTGCTTCAGCTCTGCCAGCTGCGGTGGGAAAAGCTTCCGTGAGTCGGGAAACACAGGGATTAAATACAGGGATCAAAGCGGGGCTGAGGGATGGAAAGGAACGTTCCAGGGGAACCCTCCCAGGGAATCTCTTTGGGATCGTCCTGGGGGAACCAACCAAGGGAACCCCCCGGGACCCTCCTGGGGGCCCCTCCCGGGGAAAACCACCGGGGAACCATCGCTGGGCCCCTCCTGGAGGGACCTCCCAGGAGAATCAACTGGGGGAACCTCTTGGGGACCCTCCTGAGGAACCCACTGGGGGAACCTCCCCAGGACCCTCTTGGGGAACCAGCTGGAGAACCCTCTCCAGGGACCGTCCTCGGTACCCCCATCCCCGGTACTCCCCCCTGGGGTCTCTTCCACGCGGCTGCACTCCCACGCGGGGCCTCGGGGAGCCCCGACCTCAGGGGTTCTGGCCTGCGCTGGGGTCCAATCCCTGAGGGAGCGGGTGTGGCCGCCCTCCATGGCGGCGGGCGCTCAAACCGGTCCCC
>NW_021939068.1:0-1836 GCF_001715985.3 Manacus vitellinus | reverse complement strand
AGATTCTGGCCTGTATGAAAATACTTTGCCCAAAATATGAATCCAACACTGGGCTGATGAATTAATCCTTCTCTCCTGGACAGCAATAATCACTCTCTGTCGGTTTTCAAGTTGCAATTCAGCACTTCTGCATTTGCCACTTGCTGCCTTTCAGCAAGTTTGCTGTTGGCCCCAAAATGGGGCAAGAGAAGGGAGGGAGGAGGAGGACAGAGCTCCTCTGGGCCTGATCCTGGACTTATCCACCCTGTGAAGATGTACAATGAGTAATTTAGATAAAAGCAGACTCAGATCCCTCGGCTCTGGGCCCTGATTTCTCATCTTGTTCCTAAACCAGCCGTGTGTAAAGAGCAGAGGTGACAGTGTTGGTGTGACACCAGTGTGCCCCAGTGGGGCTGGCTGGGGTTGTTGGGACCAGCCTGGCTCAGTGGGACTGCCCAGGGTGGGTGGGACCAGCCAGACTCCTCTGCCCTGCCCATGCCATGGGGTTGGTACTGGATGAGCTTTAAGGCTGCTCCCAAACCATTCCATGTTCCTGTGATTCCTGAGCTCTGGGAGCAGAGCAGCAGCTGTTCCTCTTGGCCAGGGCAGAACCTCCTGGGGGCTTTGCACTGGCACTCAATAAAGAGCAAGGGAAGCACAAGGAGCTGGTGGGAGGTGAACTGAATTCCCCCAGCCTTTGCCCCAGCCTGGCCTGGAGGCATCAGTGTTGCCCCTGGAGCTCTGCAAGCACGAGGACACCCCCCCCTGTGCTGCCATTTCCCCTGCTGACCCCCTTTGCTGGGGGCTGAGGGGGTTTGAGCTGCCAGGAGAGGAACCCCGGGAGCACTCAGGCTTTGTGCTCCGAGATCAAACCCCAGCTCTTCAGTGAAAGGAGCCCTGATTTATCCCTGTGGATAAATAACTCCAGCTCAGGACTCCATCACTGTCAAGAACCAGGCACTTCCCCAACAAGAGGCAATGAAACCCTTTACAGCACTTGCTCAGAGAGACAAATCCTCTTCATCCCCTCCCAGTGGTGGCTTTGTTGCCTCTGCCCCATGGGGGCTGGACCAGTCAGCCCAGTGGCACTGCTGGGGTGGTTGTGGATGAAGTGTCGGTGTCTCCACCCTGGGCTGTGGCCACAAGGCACGTCCTTGGTGTGCTGTGCAGTTCCAGGATTTGCATTATTCTTTCCCTGCTGGTCCATAGATCCAGATATTGTGAAAATTTGGCTCTGAGCAGCTCTGTTTTGGGCTGGAACGGAAATGAGTCTGATGATCATCAAGAGGGTACCTTGAGGATGGACCATATTTTTTCCTAAGGTTACAGCTTGAAATCCTAAATTCCTGCTTCGTCCTTCATGGATGTTACTGGCTGGAATTACACCCTGCTGACCTTAGGAGAAAAAGGAGTTAGAGAGGTGTAAGAATTAGAGAATGTGAACACTTCTTATACCCCCATGATACAAAGCATCTGTCAATACTTATTCCCCCTGGGAGGAAATTCCTGACTGTGCTACCAGTGCCACAAACTTGGAGAAACACCAGGAAGACTCTTAACCATGTCAGCAGCGGGAAATCTTGATGGGTTACCCTGGAGTTCTCATGGGTCCATGTCTCCCATGGTATCTGGCCTTGAAAGCAAGTACAGCTGGGGGTTCTGATGGCCCAGAGAGGGGAGGAAGATGTAAATGACTTCTTGGAGATCTGCCATTAACAGGTTCAGATCCCTTTGTTTCAGGCCCAGGGTGCATGGAGAGCATCTGAACTCAGAGCTGTGTTGGGGCCATTGCTGATGGGATAAACAAGAAGGCAACTGCAAAGAAACAGGGACAGGAAAGCTGAGAGACATCCAGTG
>NW_021939067.1:0-1843 GCF_001715985.3 Manacus vitellinus | reverse complement strand
TGTTCAGTATTTTGAGGTGTTCAGGTTTTTGGGATGTTCAGGATTTTGGGGTGTTCAGGATTATTGGGGTGTTCAGGAGTTTGGGATGTTCAGGATTTGGGGCATTCAGGGTTTTGGGACATTCAGGATTTTGAGATGTTCAGGATTTTTGGGTGCTCAGGATATTGGGCTGCTCAGGATTTCAGGGTTCTCAGGAGTTTGGGGTGTTCAGGATATTGGGGTGCTCAGGATATTGGGCTGCTCAGGATTTCAGGGTTCTCAGGAGTTTGGGGTGTTCAGGAGTTTGGGATGTTCAGGATTTTGGGGCATTCAGGGTTTTGGGACATTCAGGATTTTGAGCTGTTCAGGATTTTGGGCTGCTCAGGATTTCAGGGTTCTCAGGAGTTTGGGGTGTTCAGGAGTTTGAGGTGCTCGGGATTTTGGGACGTTCAGGTTTTTGGGCTGTTCAGGATATGGGGCTGCTCAAGATTATTGAGGTGTTCAGGTGTTTGAGGATTCTCGGGATATTGGGTGCTCAGGGTTTCAGGGTTCTCAGGATTTTGGGGTGTTCAGGATATTGGGCTGTTCAGGATATTGGGCTGCTCAGGATTTCAGGGTGCTCAGGAGTTTGGAGTGTTCACGAGTTTGGGATGTTCAGGATTTTGAGGCATTCAGGATTTTGGGATGTTCAGGAGTTTGGGATGTTCAGGTTTTTGAGCTGCTCAGGATTTCAGGGTGCTCAGAAGTTTGGGGCGTTCAGGATTTTGGTGTGCTCAGGATTTTGGGATGTTCAGGATTTGTGGCCTTCAGGATTTTGGGGCGCTTAGGATTTTGGGAGTGTTCAGGATTTGGGGGTATTAAGGATTTTGGTATGTTTGGGATTTGGGGCATTCAGGGTTTTGGGACGTTCAGGATTTTGGGATGTTCAGGTTTTTGAGCTGTTCAGGATTTTGGGGTGCTCAGGACATTGGGGTGTTCAGGATATTGGGGTCAGGATATTGGGGTGCTCAGGATTTCAGGGTTCTCAGGAGTTTGGGCTGTTCAGGATATTGGGCTGCTCAGGATACTGGGGTGCTCAGGATATTGGGGTGTTCAGGATATTGGGGTCAGGACATGGGGCTGCTCAGGATTTTGGGGTGCTCAGGAGTTTGAGGATTCTTGGGAGATTGGGTGCTCAAGATTTCAGGGTTCTCAAGATTTTGGGATGGTCAGGAGTTTGGGGTGATCAAGACTTTGGTGTGCTCGGGATTTTGGGATGTTCAGGATTTGGGGTGTTCAGGATTTTGAGGTGTTAAGGATTTTGGGATGTTCAGGATTTGGGGCATTCAGGATTTGGGGCATTCAGGATTTGGGAGTGTTCAGGATTTGGGGCATTCAGGATATTGGGGTGCTCAGGATATTGGGATGTTCAAGATTTTGGGATGTTCAGAATTTGGGGCATTCAGGATATTGGGGTGTTCAGGATTTTGGGGTATTCAGGATTTTGGGATGTTCAGGATTTTGGGATGTTCAGGATATTGGGGTGTTCAGGATTTTGGGATGTTCAGGAGTTTGGGGGTTCTCAGGCTATTGAGGTGTTCAGGATTTTGAGGTGCTGGGGATTTTGGAGTGTCCAGGATTTTGGGGCGTTCAGGATATTGGGGTGCTCAGGATATTGGGCAGCTCAGGATTTTGGGGTGCTCGGGATCCTGGGATGCTCAGGATTTTGGGATGTTCAGAATTTGGGGCATTCAGGATTTGGGGGTGTTCAGGATATTGGGGTGCTCAGGATTTTGGGGTGCTCGGGATCCTGGGATGCTCAGGATTTTGGAATGGTCAGGATATTGAGGTGCTCATGAGTTTTTGGGGGGCCTAAAGGGGGTCA
>NW_021939066.1:0-1843 GCF_001715985.3 Manacus vitellinus | reverse complement strand
GGTAACTGTGAAACCCAAGTTCAGGAATGGAGTTGGGATTCCTGGCCCCAGCCTGGGGGAGGTGACATTTTCAGTCTCCCCGGGAAAAAGCCACTGCTTTGTTTATCAACATGCAAAGGGCAGCACTGTGGGAAATAGGGCCTAGAAAAAAATGTAGCTTTGCAGGGAACTGTGCAGCTCATTACAGGGGTGAGCTGCAACTCCTAAAACTGCCATTTCAACTCCTGTTTCAACTGCCCTGACAGCTGGCAGCCAATCAAATGCTGCAGTCACAGGTTTTACCTTATAAGGTATGATTATCTGTTGGTGTTGGGTATAAAAGGAGGGCTGCGACTCCAATAAACTTGTCTCAGCTTCACCCCCTGAGTCCGTGCCTCAATACGCCACAAATGGCACCCAATGTTGGGGCATGAAAGAAACTAAGCTGTTTCTCTGGTGGTGTAGCTCAGCTGAACACAAGGAAGGAAAAAGTGCTGAAAGGAAGTGACAAGAGAGCTCTCAATTACCTTACGCTGGACGATAAGGGAAGCAGCTGAGAATGAAATGGGAACCCCTTTAACGAAAAAGCATAAGGCAGTCTCGCGAGCCTGTGCTGAAATCCTTAAAAAATATGAGAAAACAGTACAGGAAGAAAATTTAGAATGTCTCCTTTTGTGGGCATCCAAAGCTAATCCCACATTAAACAGTGACTTAATATATGACTGGAGAGTTTGGGATGATGTCGGTGTCAGACTCTGGGACAGCACCACACTAGGGGATAAGATAGCAACCTCTTTATTAACAACATGGAGAGCAGTTTATGAAGCTTTGCAAACTCGCTCCAGCTCCGCAGACAACCGTGTAGAAACGGCAACTGATTCTGAGCCACCATCACAGCAGGAGATGAAATTTTGTGTGCAGACCCTGCCCCATGCCCTGCCCCAACCGCAATCTCCCGTGTTGCCTTCCACGCCACCAGAGCCGCCTTCATTGCCAGCATCACTGTGGCCACCTAAGGCACAGCCCGCAGCGTGGCCAGAAACAAAGGCCTCCTCCTCCACGCCCCATTCGCGTGGACTTCGCTTCTGTGGTGCCGCTGCCACAGTACCAGTTTCTCAGTCAGATGACTCCAAGGAGGACTCAGAACTCACAGATAAGGAAAAAGATTTAACCTTTCACTCTCCTGACTTGCCTGACAAATGGGTGCGAGTGCGGGGGGAGGCGAGACTCGCAGGGGACACGGCAGTCTTAAAAGATTTCCCAGTCCTGGTCTTGCCTGACCAGGACCCTCACTGGGAGGGTCTGTCATATGCTCTTATTAAAGATGTAAGGCAAACAGTAACAGACCACAGTTTGGGGGCTTTGCACCCAGTATGTCCCCTCGCAGCCTTCTACCACCCACCCCCTCACAGATTCCCCTCAAGGCTTCCCACTCCCTTGTCCCATCAGGGCCTCCACAGCACCTCACCCCTTCCTGGCCTCCCAGCACCCCCTCCCCTGTGGGTCTCCCCCAGCCCCGCCAACCTGCCCGGCAGCGGCGCAGCCCTGAAGGAGCTCCAGAGGAGCCTCTCCAGAGGCACTTGGGAGCCCGGAGCAATCCAGCCAGCAACACACAGGCAGGACACAGACGGTGCTTCCTGGCTGGGCGAGGGCTTGTGGCCATCTCCGAGGACAAGGTGCTCAGGGTTCCCCACAGCTCCAGCCTCAGCCCCTCCATTTTGCTGGAAACGTTGAGGCTCCAGCAGAGCCACCAAAGGCCAAGGGGCTTCTGCTTGCTTTTGCTGGCACACTGCACAGCGGGGCAAGTGTTGCTGAGCACGGGGAGCCCTTTTCCCCTCTTCCCCAAGGCCCTGTGCACACTGGG
>NW_021939065.1:0-1845 GCF_001715985.3 Manacus vitellinus | reverse complement strand
TCTTGAAAACTTGGGGTGCTAGAATTTGTGTATCTGGTCACAAATGGAAAAAAACTTCTTTCAGGCTACTTGCAGAACTGTTCTTGAGGTTCAGACTTATTTACTGGTGAACAGATGTAAGTTACAGTAGACAGAACATGTGGAAAAGTGATTTTTGCTACTTCCTTACCTTCAGTGTTGGGATAGCAAGCCCCAAACTGTGCAAAACACATTTTTTTTCTTTTAAGGTCAAATTACTAAAACAGGCTGCAGTCTCAGTCTGAGGAAAAAGAAGTAATTTTAGGTAGAAGTTATAAATGATGTCACTAAAGACATCATTTCCTGTTTTGTCTTAAAAAGAAATACACAAGCCTATTTTCTATTTGAGAAGGGCTCGTGGGCAAATAAAAACAGAGGCCAAGCACAAAGAGGACTGCAGTCTCAGTTCTTCATTATTTACATCATGTAATTCTGAATGCTCCAGCAGAACAATCTGAGCTTTTAACGAAAACAAAAGAAAAAAATTAAACATTTATGTGGTTAATTAGAACATGAGTTATGGGCTCTTAGTCAGTACTAAGTGGTAGAGACAAGAAGCAGCATCTCCTCTGGGAAGTCTCTTTGGAGGTTTCACATCCTTAACTGGGGACTGTTATGTCTCTGGCAGTCTCAGGGTCAGGACTTCAAGCTACATTATGTTTATTCAGCATCTCAAATGCTAGGTCCCCATACAGTAATTTGGTTGAAACAGGGTTTTATTCCATCTATATATAATTTTTAAACATTATTTTTAAAAAAAAACCAAACAAACAAAAAAACCAAAAAACATAAACATAAACAAAACCAAAAAAACTGCAATATATTTCTCTCTAGAATTTCATTTGAAACTTACTTCATCACTCCTTTTTCTCATAATTGCCCTTTCAGACATAAACAAGTTACTAATTAAAAACAACAAAGAATCAACACCCGATGGCAAAAAGTTTTATGGTGCAAATCCTTTTTATCAGTTATTGCTGCTACGGAAAAAGAGAGGGAGAAAAGTTGCTAAATGCATGTAAAGGTGTGTAGAGGTGCATAAAGGTGTTCATTTCTACCCCATTATTAAGTCTAATTTGCTTATTAACTCTCCTTGAGACAATTAAAATGTGCATTGTAAATCTGCTAAGAAAGTACAATAGATTTTTCTTCTTAAAAAAAAAAAAATAAAAAGAAAACAAAAAAACCAAACAAAAGAACCAAAGAAAAACCAAAAACAAACAAACAAACAAACAAACAAATCCTCACCACCAGACAAGAGAAATCTCAAAGGAGTATTGATGGAAATCAGAAACAGCAAAATATGTAGGGAAAAAACCCAAATCGAAACAAAATCCAAATCCCCTCAATTTCTTAGATTACTAAAACAGTATCAGAGTGCACATTAGAATATTTTGTATTTATAGCAATATTTGAAAACAGTAAGAAAAGCAATTCAAAGTTGCAATATTTAGCAAGCATAACAGTTTGTCTGGGGTTTTATTAGGTGTTTAATGGTGTTTGGGCCAGCCATTGTTCAAGAAATTTTGTTACATGATAAAACCTACGCATACAATTTTCAACTTTTTTTTGCATGATTCCAAGTGTTTCTCTTCCCAAAGTACATGAAACTGGAAATTAGAGGGTAACTCCAGCAGTAGCCACCTTTCAAGCAAGCGTCACTGAGAACTTGGTACTCAACATAATAGCAAAATTATTATTATATTGTTATATTATAACATAATTATTACAGCATAATAATTATTGTTTCAAGGCTATATCCAAGAAATTATAATTGGAGTTTAGACCAAGTCAAGGGAAAATCAGAGTCTGAGGAAGAAATACTTT
>NW_021939064.1:0-1849 GCF_001715985.3 Manacus vitellinus | reverse complement strand
GAGTATCAGCCTGAGTTTGATGAGATGAAACCTGAAGGAAAGGATGGTGCTGCTCCACATGTGTCAGACAAGTGAAGCTGAGATATTGTTGAGAATCTGAGACTTATAGAATCATAAAATATGCTGAGCTGGAAGGGACCCATCAGGGTCATTGAGTCCAACTCCCAGCCCTGCACAGGACACCCCAAGAATCCCACCACATGCCTGAGAGTGCTGTCCAAATGCTTCTTGAACTCAGACAGGCTTGGGCCTGTGACAACTGCCCTGGGGAGCCCGTTCCAGTGCTCAGGATTTAGTAGGAGGGGCACAGGAGCAAAGGAAAAAACTCAGCTGTGGACAACCTAAGCATGGCTTGGGATAAACAAAATAGATAATTAATCCTAAATTTTTTTTCTTGCTTATGGACTTGTCTGAGTGTAAGATGAATAAGCTGACCAACCTACTGTAGGATTCATCTTTCTGGAGTGTGTCCATAGCCTGTGTTTCTCCTAATGAGAAGAAAAAATGGTTTGATAATTGGATGGTAGACAAGATGAATCTTATGCCATAGACTGTTTCAGCAGAGTCTAGAGAGTAAGTCATATAAGGAGTGGTTGAAGTAGCTGGAGTTGTTTAGTCTGGGGGGAAATAGAGTCAGGCTGGACCTTCTCACTCCCTACAACTCCCTGACAGAGGGTGGAGCCAAGGGAGGGGTCAGGTTCTGCTCCCAGGGAACAAGGAACAGGACAAGAAGCCTCAAACTGCACCAGGGGAGGTTCAAGTTGGACATCAGGAAGAATTTCATCACGGAGAGGGTGGTCAGACATTGGAAGGGGCTGCCCAGGGAGGTGGTGGAATCCCTATCCCTGGAGGTGTCCAAGGAATGACTGGACATGGCACTCAGTGCTCTGGGCTGGGCGACAAGGTGGTGATGGATCACAGGTTGGACTTGATGGGCTTGGAGGTCTTTTCCAACCTAAATTAGTCTGTGACATGAAAAGAAAGAAACAGACACTTTAGACAGCAACTTTCCAAGTGTCCAAATGATTGTGGGTATCTGGAGCTGGATTCATTTCAGGTTCAACCACCTGAAACAACACATCAGTGCCTAAATACTTCTGTAAGTGAGGTTGAGCTCCCACAGAGCTGTTCAGACTAAGCTGACAGTCCATCAAGCTCAGAGCTGTCCAAAATAGATGTCTACAGGCCTTCAGAATCACTGAGGTTCTTTTTTCCCAGCTTCCATCAAATTATTTGCAAGGCGAAGTTTGCTGTGTAGCACAACTCTACCACTAAATTAAAAGTGTTGGAGCAGGATTTCATTCTTGTCCCTCCATTCTGCTAAATTCTTCACATCTTCTCTGATTTGGTCCAGAGTAACAGTGTTTAAATATTTTAGAATTAGGGCCTGGGACCATTCACTGTAGGTGGTTTGGATGTGCCCAGCCCGTGTTTGAGCAGCCAAGCTCAAAAACCCAACCAAACCCAACCCTGCTACCAAGATGTCTTATAATCTATGGATGAGTATTTTAATTTGCCACTGATTTCTCCAGTTTTCAAGACTTGGACTGTTCAGTCCACATAACCATGAATAATCTTGTGTAGTGCTTGTAACTTTGCTTCCATTTCTACTATTTTTGAGAATTTTCACCTATTTCTCTAAAGAAAAGTTTTGCTTTCTACTTCTTAGCGCAGTCAATGTTTTATTTGTGATTCTTAAAATAATTCCCCACAATTTTCCTTCTAATCACTATAGACACTGATATTTTAAGTGGGATGTGTATTAAATACACACTCTATAAACAGAATATCTTCAATATTATTCAACCTTCCTCTTTCTTTTCATCTAAAGACACTCAGATATCTTACA
>NW_021939063.1:17912668-17914973 GCF_001715985.3 Manacus vitellinus | reverse complement strand
TGGATTGGGACCCTAGGGAAGAAAAAGAAAATTCCAGCATCTCTTTTCAAACCTATGACAACCACCACCTTAAACTCAATGCTGTTAGGACAGTATTATTAATATTATATTTAAACACATTAGTATCTCTTAAAATACAAATTATCCATTTCATAAGTCTGCCCTGTTATATATGTCTTTTCATTAACTTCTGGGACATTTCACCCTGCAAATAACACATTCTGAATATTTGTAAATATGATCTCTATTATTTAGGCAGAATACAAGTTCTATAGTCTTATAGACACAGAGCTATCTGCTCTTTCTCAGCCCTGTTCAGCACTGGGGCCAGAGGACACAGCAGAATGTCTTTGTTACATGATCTAATTATCAAAAATCCTAGAAAGCAGCAAGTCACATTTAAACCCTATGTATATTTATATATACATATATATGTACACACACATACAAATCCCCAGACCTTGGTACAAACCTTGAACTGACAGAATAAACATGTTCCTATGTAGAAACAAAGTCTGAGTAGTTTTTGCCAAAATTATTATTTCCCACTAGATTTCTGGAAGTATTTTGAAAGTAACATTGTTTTGCAACTTCTTCAGAGATGAAACATGAAACATTTCTGATCAGGAAGGTAAAAAATATTTATTGTTTTGCTTTCACTTTTCTTTTTGCATCCTTGTGCTTCTTCCGGCATTCCTGAAAATATTTAAAATATAATATTATGACTAAAATAATAATGAATAATACAAGTCTCTGAATTCACCTATTTGTCTCAAACACTTTTTTAACATACAGTTAAGTAACTGGTCCTGTACAACGCAGAGATTCAGTAATTTGCCTGACTGGACATCCTAACATGGTGTTATACTCACTTTTATACTAAAAAAGTTTAGTTCCTTGGTAATTACAAAATTTCAAGCCTTTCTAGAGGTCCTGAATTATGTTTTTATGCAAATAAGCAGCCGTGTTCCCTCCTCATGCTCAGCTTTCAGCCACAGCTGTTAAATACTCACCTCAAGCAATAATCTACGTCTGTCTTCCCAACCATCTTTTTCTTCACTGAGATCTACTGATCTACAAAATAACTTAGGGCCCTCTGCACAAAAAAGAACAAATTAATATGGTTAAACACTTCTGGAAGATTGCAGTGCAGTAACTGTACTAACACAGCAACATATTTAATGATAGTTACCTAATATGTCTCAAGAAACAAACATTATTTGAGGCTGTCCTGATAATTTAGTGCATAAAACATCACAAGCAATTGTTTTTGTGGTGTTTGGGGGTGTGGTGTTTGGTTTGGTTTTAAATAAAAAACTCACTATATTCATACAAAAAAACCCCCCAGATTAATTAGGACTGAGAACCACATGGGCATATGTGGCTAATAAGAATATTCAGCATTTCTAACAGTAACACCAGAAAGACAAGAGAAAGTTAAAGATCATATATATGCCTGAAAGGGTCCAAAATGTCCAGATACCAAAAAAAAAAATAAAAAAAAATCACTTGACAAGTTAAGGCCTGAAAGACCAGCCACATATTAGGCAATTATCTGAAAAAAAGGAAAGCAAGACAGATATTCAGCATTTATTTTACCAGAACTTTCTCATGGGATTCTACCACAATTCAGACCACAAGTAACGACAGAAATTGGCAATTTATTTTTTTTTTCTTAAACCYYYYMWYYKKKKTWMMAAAMMAAWWAMYWRGSMRKWWYTTTTYCYYMMYKRAWTTYMRKWWKGAGTTAAAAGAAAAAAAAAAGGAGTGAAAGTGAATAAGTTCTGTTGTACCTCTCAGTCGTTCATCATCTTTGGAGAAGAAGAAAAATCTTGTACTTTCTCTGTGTGGCAAAGAAATAAACCTGGACAAACACAGGGGAATTTTACCATCACAAAAGTTACCATCAAATTCCACTAACACAAGTTAAAGCTTCAGAGAAAGAGAATGCATCCAAGAACATTACTCCACAGTAACCAAATATGGTTTTCTATAAAAAAAAAAAAACCAAAACAAAATCATTTTTTAAAAGAAAACTTACTTTGAAATTTAGCCAAACCAAAATTGGTTTGGGTCAAACCAAAATTACCCAGCTAATTTCTCAGGTGTTCAACCAGAAACTCAGCTTTTATGTTTTTATACTCAGCATGACAAAGGGGCTGTTGGGATTTTTGACTATCACACTCTGTGCAGCAAGGAATGGTTTTCCAAGACAACTTCCACTGCTCAGAGGTGTGACACAAAGATCTCAGTTTCCCATGACCTGGGTGCTGCTATCAATATTCTCACAGCATCAAAGTACTAC
>NW_021939063.1:17907273-17909758 GCF_001715985.3 Manacus vitellinus | reverse complement strand
GACTGCAGGATGGCTACAAAACAGCTTAAATGAATGTAATGGTCAAAAAGGTGAATTTACTAAGTCACCACTGTTTTTCCATGTGGATAAACACAATCTGTATAATGCTGCACTAAAAGCTGTTTTCAAAAGTTGATTTATCAGCCACACACCCCTCAGCTGTTACAAATACTTTTGCAACACAGTCCTTTAAAAGACCCAGCCACCAGCATTTACTGTGCACAGTCACAGCAGAGTTGGGCTGTGTTCTTTAAAGAATCACCAAAGAAGCAAAAGCACTCCAGGAGCTGCTTCAAAAATTGAAGCTCCATGACATGGTTCCACTACCCCCAGGAAATATGGCCAGGTTTACCTTCCTCCTCCTCACTGTCACTCTCCAGGAACCGAGCGTCCATGCGGAATCTTTCGTCGGTGCCAAATCGGGATTGCAGCTTCAGGAGCTAAACAAGAGAAGCAGATGCTCTTAAGCACTGGAGCAGGAAATCAGCAACATTCTATAACTTTTTTTTTTTTACTATAATTAATGGTAACATACTAATAACCTTCAGCTCCTGAGGCCTTTTCCAGAAATTTCTTTGCATACAAAGACGGCACCACACGTTATTTCCTCCGTGGCTGCTCCTTCCCCTATTTAAGGGAACTCTATTTTATGTTCATAACAATCATATTCAGCAGTAACACAAGCCTACAAGTTATGTTCTTCTGAAGTGGCCTTACAGAGACTTAGAAGAAGGAGAACTCAGTTCCAGCAATGGGTTCACTCACTTTTTCCCCAGCCTTGCCTTCAAACTGGGGCTTAATTTTGAATCGCTCATCGTCCGTGTCGTCCTGCTCGTCCTCACTGCTGTCAAACAGTTTGCCTGAAGCTTTGGGAGCAGATTTATCCTTTGTTAAACAAAAAGAAAAAAAAAAAAAACCAGAAAATGAGCTGTTCACGTAGGTCTGAGGGTATAAATCAGTACCAACTTTGTTTGTGTGCTTTCCAGTCTACCTGAAAAAGTGGATTTCCTGCACAACCAACTCACTGATCCACGTGCTTCAGATCTTATCCTGTATACACACCTTGTGAATTCTGGTTTATAATCATGACTGTGAAGTTTTACCACAGGCAGAATTCCCATCTAAAGGGTAACTCAGGTTTTACAATATGAGATACTTAAGTATAAAAATCTCCCTGATTATGTCAAGGGAGATCAATTTAAAAATATCAATGGCTAATTAAATCATGAGAATGGCCCCAATCTTACTACCTTTATGAGGAAAAAACCCAACAAAAGCAAACCCAGTGGTTTAAAGCTTTAGTAGAGATGTGACTAAAAAATGTGATATACAAGAAGTTCTATTCCAGAAAAAACAAAAGTATTTAATTGTACTGAAACCATGGGAGTAAAACCCTGAAGAATCTGCTAAATCAGAGTAAAGAAGCAGCAGCACACAGCTTCTTTGGAGCTCAACATCACTTTAAAAACAAGATACTGCATCAGATTGTTTGTCCAGTGCTGGAAAGAGCAGAGTAGTTCCATTCTGCTCAAGCCAAAACTCTTCACCTTCCTTTGACTAAAAGCAGAGGAATTTCAAAACTAATTACACAAACATTCTTTTTCTTCTGAAGTTAGAATATCTTTTATACAAATCTCAATCTCCTTACAAATTCTCCAAGCTCTCAAGCTTTATCAGATAGACAGTTAAATTCTTTCAAACCTGTCTGATGTTACAAAAAGAGGAATCATTCATGTTAATTCAAAGCTTACCTACTTTTTTCTGACACTTCACTATGATAAAATACAGTCTTCAGAATAAAAGGCATAGTCATACAGGTCTTTTTCCTAATAACACTTACTTCTCCATGCATATTTCCCAAACTTCCATCTTTTTTCAACGTCTCACCCACTTCAGCCTCATTTTCCACATCTGAATCGAATACGATGTGTTTGTGCTTCCCTGCTGCCTGGCTATCCTAGGAAAGGGTGAAATGGCAAGTCAAACATAGCAAATACTTGCTGCAGTCATACAGAAGTATCTAAAAGGCATTTCCATGACACCTGCTATTCCTCTTGCAACTCTAGAGGCATTCCAGGGATTAGGCATGCACCACTTTGTGTACGCTCCAAACTGGCAGTGCATCAGAAAATCCAGAATGCCATCTTTAAAAATCTTAATCCACACATCTTATTTACCCTTTCCCTTGTACTGTGGACTATTCAGATAGAGGTTCTGAGTGTAATTACCAGGTTTGAAAGAGCTCCTTGGATGAGTTTCTTCTGCAGTTCTCTCTCCCTGTGCCTCTCCTCCAGAGCCGCCAGCCTCCTCTGGTTGTCCTGCACCTGTTTATCTCTTGTAGGTCCCTTTGAGGCAGCAGCATGAAGACAAAGCTCCTTATCTTCCAGAAGGCTTGCCTTCCCATTCTCACATGCATTAGCTTCACATTCTGCATTTTTATTGCTTGCATTCCTCTTCAACTTTTTGGAAAGTAGTTTTGGGCTCT